>NC_056615.1:25847129-25959629 GCF_018340385.1 Cyprinus carpio | reverse complement strand
TGTATTTATTATGTTCTTATGTTTCTTATTTAAACATTTATTAATAATTAATATTAGTTATCCATCTATTTATACATTTTATATTATTATAAATTATATTAGTATATTAGTATATAGTATTAGTATATTAGTATATACTAATATATATTAGTATATAAAATTTATATTAGTATATATTAGTACATGTTATATGGTTATTATTTTAGTATTTTTTTATTTATAATGCAATTTCATCATAATTCTTTTTTTTAATATTTAAAGATAAATATTTGCTTATATACAAAATTCTATTTATAATGTAATTTCACCATAATTCCTTTTCAAATAATTAAAAATAAATATGTAAATATATAAAGAAGAAATCGTATTTAATATATATTTATTAAATTTAAATAAATATAATTGTTTATTTATATATATTGCATGTATTATATTATTTTGCATATATTATTTATATTATAAATATACTGTATATTATTTATATATTTATTTTTCATAGTAGTGTCCTGTTCACACTAAAATATTTTAATAAATATTATTTGATAATAGTGAATGATACAATTTTGATATTGTGATGCTTTAAATTATTATGACAAGCTTTGTTTATTATTTAGTTGTGTTAATTTATTAAGTAATTTATTTTAAATTATTTATTTATTTTAGAAATTCTTAAGTAAATGTATATAATTTATACATTTATATAAATAATAATTAATTATAAATAACTACATTATTATTAATTATTAAATAATTGTATACAATTTATAAATTTTATATAATTTATTTTTCTTTTATTTGTGTTTTTATATTTTATTTATTTTTAATTATTATATTTTTTATTTTTTTGTCTTACTGGAATCTTGCCAGGTAACTGGTTAACTCCTAGTTAACATGTCAAAACGATTCATTTCAGCTGAGTGATGTGACTTTGCCTGAAGTACATGTGCTGTGTGTGTGTTTGAGTCTTTGGTCTGGGACTGAACAGCTGATCTGGTTTACTGTGAATGCGTTCAGGACGTCTCTTGCGTAACTTCAGGAATGTTCTCATCATGTCAGCGCCGAACCCGACTCCTCAACGCTTCACGTAACAGACTGGACAGTCTGTGTGTCCGCTGACCAGTGTGTGTGTGTGTGTGATAATCCTATTATAGCTCTGGACACACACACACACAAACAAACACAAACGCCAAACATAAAACTAATTCCTTCTACATTATTCTACCCACATTATACAGAATTATTGCTGCAGTGCCAATCTCCACATGATCAGTGTGGTGTGCATGAGGCGTTCTGATGCGGTTATGATTGTGAGCTTATGAGTAATATTTGTAATTTATATTTTATTTCCCGTTTTATTTATTATTTTATTTTTTATTTTGTTTTATTTTTATAGAATTTATTTTCTTTTACTCATTTTCTATGAGCACTGAATATTTAAAAATTTTTTTTTTTTTACTACTAGTTTTTTTTTTGTTTGTTTTTTTTATATATATAATTTTTTTTTTTTTTTACTTTACTCTACTTTACTCTACTCTACTCTACTCTCCTCTACTCTACTCTACACTACACTCCGGAGTCTGTTTCTAGTGGGAAAAAACTAAATCCTTTTGCCAAGTACTTCAGTTGAATGAAATAATTTATATAAATTCGTAAACTGAATAATTTGATGGGGTAAGCTCATGTTATAATACATCTAACTAAAATAAAAACAGAGGAACCTCTTACGGAAGAGATTTTTTTCAGTGCACTCTGAAGTTTGTTGTTGTGGTTGTGAAGTGTATCATTCCTCAACAAACACAATCAGAACAATTAAGTAAAATTTTTGAATATCAAACTCTAATACTGCAACAATTTAAGAGTATCACTTATTTGTAAGCTGGACGATTGCCAGGCTTTTAGAGGATTACTTACCCAATAATGATTTCCACAGCAGCCTTATTTATGATTCAAATCATGTGAGAGTGTTATTTGAATAAGGTTTAAATCCTGTTACTCTTATAAACAATCTGCTTTCTAGTCTGATCCTATTTTCTTATTGAATCTGGTCATAAGATCATAAAATTTAAACACAAAACCTACACAAACAACAGACACCAAGACCTCAAAAACAAACCAAAAAACCAAAAACAATAATTAACAAAGACGTCAGAAAATATGAGCTCGATTAAAAACACTCAAACATACGTAAGACTAGATTTATTTATTTGAATTGCATATAAAATTTCCATCCATTTGGATTAATATAAGTTTTAACATTAACTAATAAGGTTAATTTAATGCATGTTTGTCAGTTGTATATCTATTAAACAGGTCAGATTTCTGCACTCAAAAAAAAAAAAAAAAAAAATCATGGTACATAGTTTATTATTACCTGTTTTGCATCTATTTGATTTTATTTCAATAATTATATTTTCAAAGTGCATTTATTCAAATGTCTCAGAATCAGCATAAATCTGGTCATTTTAAAAATGATAAATTTATTCTGGTACATGTGTGAACATGGTTGAAATATGACTAGCTGAAGCGAATTGGATTTCTGAATGTTAAATATATAAACCTGATTATTGTGTATTTAAAACACATTCAGCTTATTAGTTCTATTACAGAAAATATATTTATGATGGACAAATATGCATTATATTAAGTTAAATAATAATCACTAAAAAAAAAAATAATAATAATATTAATATTATTATTATTAAAATTATTAGTTAGTTAGTTTAAAACTGTGTAATGTACAGTAACTGTGTGAAAAATAAAATATTTTTTAATTATATGAAACAAAAAAAATAAATAAATTAGTAGTATTTTTTTCTAAAAAATAAATGTAATTGTTTTTTTCTAAAAAAAATTTTTTTTGAGTGAAATTCAAATACACAATTCATAAATTAAGGCTTACATATTTTTTCAGAAATATTTTTTCAGAATTCTTTTACCTTTTTATAAATATTTTTTAAGTGAAATTTAAATCCATATTAACATAATATTTTACAAATAAACCAAATATATATAAATCTTAAAAGAAGGCTGATTTTTTTGTTCTAAATATTGATGTTTTTAATATATATTTTGTGTGTGTGTGGGAGAGAGAGATTCAAACACATAAATCTTAAACCAAAACATAAATACCATTTTATTATATATTTTATATTCAGCTAAGTATATATAATAAACAGCAGTGAATCAGCAGAAATGTCAGATAATGTTAGCAATAACATTAGTATTATCAGCATTGATCTGCTTAGACTGAGTATCAGTTTTTTTTTTTTTTTTTACATTTTAATGATTAAACTGGTTTTGTAAATGGGCTTTAATGGGCCTGTAATGGGTCTTTAATCATGTTACTGTTAATACTAGTTTATGAAAGCAATGACTGTACGTAATGCAACCCCAAACTGCTTTTGGAACAGCACTTTGACTGAAGACGTGTGCAGGAAGTGACATCATACCCGTGTTTGGTTTTCAGGTCTTCCAGAGCAATACTACAGCCTGACGTGGTTCCTGAGCCCCATCCTGGGTCTGATGTTCACGCCTCTGATCGGCTCGGCCAGTGACCGCTGCACGCTGCGCTGGGGCCGCAGACGGCCCTTCATCCTGGCACTGTGTGTGGGCGTCCTGCTGGGCGTCGCCCTCTTCCTCAACGGCTCGCTGATAGGTGAACAGCTCTCAGTCAACCTCAACATGAAATCTAAATGACTGTTTACTGTCTCAATGCATTTTACTGGTCTTAAAGTGAACAATTCATCAGTGCATATTATCGGCATATATTATTTATAAAAAAATCATAATTTCTCATCAACATAATATCTGTCTGTCTGTCTGTCTGTCTGTCTATATATTGTTCTGTCCATCGTCTGTCTATCTGTCTGTCTGTCTGTCTGTCTGTCTGTCTGTCTATCTCTGTCTGTCTGTCTGTCTGACTTTCTGTCTGTCTGTCTGTCTGTCTGTCTCTCTGTCTGTCTGTCTGTCTCTGTCTGTCTGTCTGTCTGTCTGTCTGTCTGTCTGTCTCTGTCTGTCTCTGTCTGTCTGTCTGTCTGTCTGTCTGTCTATCTCTGTCTGTCTGTCTGTCTGTCTCTCTGTCTGTCTGTCTGTCTCTGTCTGTCTGTCTGTGTCTGTCTGTCTGTCTGTCTGTCTGTTTCTGCCTGTCTGTCTGCCTGTCTGTCTGTCTGTCTGTCTGTCTGTCTGTGTCTGTCTGTCTGTCTGTCTGTCTGTCTGTCTTTGTCTGTCCTGTCTGTCTGTCTTTCTATATGTCTGTCTTTGTCTTTCTGGTCTATCTGTCCTGTCTGTCTGTCTGTCTGTCTTTGTCTGTCTTTGTCTGTCTCTGTCTGTCTGTCTGTCTGTCTGTCTGTCTATCTCTGTCTGTCTGTCTTTCTGTCTATACTTTCACTACTTTTTTTGATAATAAACAGTATTTAACTTTAAAGCTTTAGAGTCAACATGAAATTGAAATCACCATTTACTTTCTTAATACATGGTCCTAGTTCTAACGTCAATGATTCATCAGTGCATGCTATGTTATGTTATAGACCGACAGACAGACAGACAAATATTTTTTTCTACATGTTCAAACTTTTCGGTTTATTTATTTATTTGTTTAATTATTTATTTACTCTCTATATGTTTGCTGTTTCTTTCTAAATGTAACACTAACTTTTCTGTTTCTTTCTTTTATTTATTTAATTGTTTATCCTTCTAAATATTTATTTCTAAATATGAACTTTTCTGTTTGTTTGTTTGTTTGTTTATTTGTTTATCATTCCCTAGCATTTTTTCTAAATGGAAAGATAACGTTTCTCATTTTACTTATTTATTTAGCCTGTAAATTAGCTGTTTTTTCTAGTTATTTTTTCTAAATGTTAAGTTCATGTTTATTATTTATTTGTCTATTCATCCTTCTATATACTTTTGCTATTTCTTTCTAAATGTAAAGTTGATGTTTCTGATGTTGATGTAATATTTATTTATTTATCTTTGTTTATACTTTCACTGTTCCTTTGTAAATGTGAAGTTAATTTTATCTGTAAGAAACAGTATTTCCTAAACGTTAAAATCAACATGAAATCAAAATGACCATGTACTTACTTCATACATGTTCCTGGTATTAATTACACAATATTTAATAATAAATAATATATGCCTTTATTACATAATAATAAATACACATTTATAAACGCTTTAAAAAATGTATTAAAATGGATTAAAACTCCACCTCAGAAAAATTTCACTTGACTTTTTGCCTAGAAAATAATGTAATAATCAAACATCTGTCACATTACAGAGAGAAATGGCTTGCAAAAAACAGTTCATGTCGACTTTATTTGAGAAAACCTGTGTTTCTGAAGGGGCGATGTTTGCAGAGCTGATTTTTACAGAAACGTTCCTGTTCGAGACGCTGTTATCACGGACACATTTCTATTAGAGAGCAGAAGTGACACATACATACACCTGCTGATCTCTGAACCTCCTTCAACATTTCACCATCTCAAAAAACAGCATTAATAAGACCAGAATCTTCATAAAGACGTTTTATATTAACACTGTTTTTGTACTCTTTCCTACCAAGATTTTTAGACATGTACTATAGTAATACCTTGCTTTTTTGTACAATATTCTCTTGACTATCTGTCAGTATTTGAGCTGAAAGAGATGGCTATCTGCTGTGAGCGTATGTGTGCGTCAGCATGCACTCCGTCAGTCTCTATGACATGGGAAAGGACTAGGAACCAGTTCACAGGGAACTGTTTCCTGTTGTGCCCTTTTTTACCTTTCATTGCCTATCTGGAACAACTTCCTGTCTCCATGGCTAGCTAGCTGCGCGCCGACTCCATTGTCAGGAAGAAAGCGTAATACTCAGCCTCCCGCTGACACAACACAGAGCTATGAGTCTACAACTAGCTTCCGCCCTCTGTGTCTGTTTTTACAGATTTATTCACTAAATATTAGAATGGTGTTTAAAAATACTGCATCAATACATTTATTTATATGGAGTTCTAAGAGTTTTTGATTTTATTATATTTGTAATGTTTAATTTTATTAATTTTAAATATTGTAGCATTCAATAAAGATTTTTAATGAATTTTATTTTATTTGTATTATTTTTTTTAAATGTTTTATTTTATTTCATGCTGCTTTCTTGTAGTGGTGCATATGCTAGTATGTTTTTGTTTTTATTATACTGTATATTTTAAACATGTCATTTTATTTTTTGTATTTTACTTTAATTTATTTTACATTTAAGAAATATTTTAGATGCATTTTGTTTTTTGTTTTTTTATAAAATGTTTTATTATATTTGTGGTGGTAATATATTGTGGATTTTGCCAGGATGTTTTATTTATTATTATTATTATTTTATATATATATATTTTATTTTATTTTACTGTTGCACTACCATGATGCTAGTAATGTGATTGTCACCCCAAGTTTCTATCAGGTCCTTTCTTCAGTGTAAGTCTATGGGATTCTTTTCCCAATTGTATAATTCACCAGGCAAAAATCAGTCTCAAGTAACAGCACATCTGTCCTCAGTGAGGAACCGTTTATGAATGAAATCATTCATTCAGCGTGGAAACACTAAAGTTTGATATTTTGGGTTAGGGGTTTATTCAGATCATCGTGAGAAGTAGAAACGACAAAAACAATAAATGCACACACATAACAGATCAAGCAATACAAGAACATATACTACAAAAACACTAAAAAAACACTAAAATAAAAATGAACATCCAATACATGTCCAGTGGATCAATCACACAAAAAAACAAACACACACACACACACACACACACACACACACACGTACATCAAAAAATCCAACACAATCACAATGGAGTATTTACAAGTTCACCAAACACATACATTGTCTCATACATGCTGAAAGTCTGTATGAAATATTGATGAACCGTAAAGAACTCCCATTGTTCAAAAAATTCAATGGTAAATTTGCACTCCGGAGCACACAAGCAGTGAGCGCTGACGTGTAATCTGATGTATGTTAGCATTGTTTGTTGATATTTTAGCCTTTGCAGAACTCCTTCTTTCAGTGCATTGGCCACTTTGTGTGTGTGCTTTCAGACAACTAATGTGATAAACTGTCTTCACATCAGTTTCGGTTTATTTCTGATGACTTTTTACCTTTGACCTATAAAAATGTCATTTATGCATGAAGTAACATTTCATAAAAAGTGGGTAATTTAAAAACCTATTGTTTGTGCTGTGTTTTCAAAATAATCTTTTGTATGAATATTTGTTTATTCTAGTCAAATAATTATATTAAAGAATGTAAAACTTGTATTGAATAAAACCAACATTTAAAAATGTTGGCAATTTTGAAAATGCCTTCGATCATCTTTTAAATGCAACTACATTTAACACATTCAAATCCTTTTAGAACAGTTTTTAAATAATTATGTACAAAATATAGTATTTATTGATATTTTGAATTTTGATGCTTTTAAATTTTCGGTTTTGATTTTTTGTTTTAGTAAGTTTTGTTTTTTTTAGTTTTGTTAGGTGCTTTAACATTTTTATAAATTGTTTTATATGTATGTATAGCTTTAAGTTTAAGCAATTTGAGTAATTAAAATTAATTCAGTTTTTTGTTTATATACACAAACACTGTGTCTCAAATTCTATAGATTTTATTTTCTCCAAATGAACCAGAAAACTATTAAAAGTCTCTACATAACAGAATGGTAATCCCGTAACATAATCTATTAGTAGATAACCTGTCTGTGTCTGTCTGTCGGTCTCAGGTCTTGCTATAGGAGACGTGCCAAATAACCAGCCGATAGGAATCGTGATGACGGTTTTGGGGGTGGTGGTGCTGGATTTCTGTGCAGATGCGACGGAGGGTCCCATACGAGCGTATCTACTGGATGTGGCCGACACTGAGGAACAGGACATGGCCCTCAACATCCACGCCTTCTCTGCAGGTGCAGCCTTGTTTCAGTCATACATCACAACAAAGCTTGAAGAACTGATTGGCATAAGTCATAAGCCACATTCACACTGCTGATAAATGCATTTTTCTCATTTCTCAGTCTCATTTTGCAGTTATTTATGTGACTGTCTATACATCTATGCATTTTTAAATCAAGATTTATTTACTTGAGATGCAAAGTGACTTTTTTCTAATTTTTTTTTTAGCCCTTAGCCCGCTTCCTTATTTCTTTTTATCATTTCTCAGGAAACCATCTAATTTTGATAGATTTCAAGTCATTTATTTCCCAGGCAAATGTACAGTATATAACAAGTTTATTTTTCTTACCTCATTGACAGAATTTGCTCTTGTTTTATGCATAAACACAACTTAGTATCTTAAGTCATTTCTTCCATCTTGATTTAAGAATGTTTAGATATTTATACTTTAAGATTTCCTATCTATTTTTTTCTATTTTCCAGAATAAATATATTTTTGCAGTGTAATATGTAGTACAGGTTATTTATTTATTTATTTATTTATTTATTATTATGTAAGTTTATGCTTAAAACTAGACAAAAAAATGTCATTGGGTATTCAATATTTTTGTACTTACTCGTTGACATATTTTTTCTTGTTTTAAGGCGAGACACTGCAGGTTAATAGGGTTAAAAAAAAAACTAATAGTTATCATCTTACCCAGTTGATTGATTACATTGATAATTGTAAACATATTTTGTATTACAAGTTTTCTAAAATGTTATGTTTAAATATGCAAATGATGCATTATTTAATGAAATATGCGCTAATTTGCATAAAAGTCTATTACAAAAATCTGAACACTGGATGAAGTCGGTTTCAAAGTTCTTTTTTACATTTTTTTGACATATTAGAGTCAAATATTTTACAGAGGTAATTCTGGGTATCTCTTTTTATCACTCCATAATTCAGAAATCAATACATTTTCACAATTTTGGGGGCAATAAAATGTTATAAAATATATATGAACAAATCCCTCTGTAAAAACCTTCAGAATATAGACATGAATAAGAATTTAAAGTTTGGTGTGTGTAAGTGCTACTGAAGTGGAGATTTACGTCTCAGTGTTGGAGAAAAACTCATTTTGAGAAAATGGCCTTTAAAAATATGTAGGTGTAACTGAAATCTATTGACACAAATTGATCAAGTGCTATAAAATAAACACTTAACAGTGTCTTTTGGATGTTTTCTTTCCACTAGTCTGAAAAAACACTTTATGAAAAGCCAAAAAGCCCAAAATCCCAAAACTGACAGGTGCATGAAAAAACAGTATTTTTGCCTTCAGTGTCTCGCTTTAAGCTAATTAAATTTCCAAATACAATTATGAAATTATTAAATAATTTTATATCAGTGACATCAAATATTATAGCATAGTTATTTTCCTTCACAAGTAAATGCATCTTAAATTTTAAATTCTAAAATATTTGTATATTTTTTTTAATGGATTAATGGAAAATAAGACAAAAATAGTAAGAAATTAATTTTTTACACATTGCTTTTAAAATCGCTTGTCAAAAAGCCAAAAGCTTTATTATTGTATAGATGTCCACATAGAATGAGTGCTAAACTGTGTATGTTGTGTTTGGGCTCGGAGGGGCGGTTGGTTACGCCCTCGGTGGTCTTGACTGGACGCACACTTTCTTGGGTCGAACCTTCAAGTCTCAAGAGCAAATTCTGTTCCTGTTCGCCACGGTTCTGTTCACAGTTTCCGTGACTCTGCACCTCTTCAGCATCGAAGAGCAACAGTTCAGCCCTCAACAGGACCGTCTGGATGAAGAGGCAAAAACAGAATCCAGTGTTAAATTCCCACCGCACCATCCCGAGCTCGAAATGATCCACGAAGACGAGCCCTACGATCATCACGACCTCTACGCGGACCGGCGATCAGAGCGAGAGCTGGACATGGACTCCTTAGACGTGGACATCGTTCGAAGTAAAAGCGACTCCGTTTTGGAAATGGCTGATGCTACACTGGACCACCACGACATGCTGTTTCTGCGTGAAATCGAGCCGTCTATCTTCCAAGATCGCATTTCTTCCTATCACGGGTCGCCGCCGCGGCGCAGAAGCAGTGCAGAGAGTCAAGAGTTCCTGCGCGGAAAATTCAGCCGACTATCTGCATTTCTGCAGCAGGCCGAACATGACGGAGAAGAAGCTCTGCTTAACAGTCAGCTCAACCAATCCAAAGCGCCCAATATACAAAAGACCTAAACTAACACCCACCGCCCGACACCAAACCAAACACCACAAGCACCAACCAATCCACGCAGACGCCACACCTTCTACCGACAGTCGTCCTGTACCTTCTCTTACTACGGCCGGGTCGGATCCCACCGCTACCGTTACCGGCGAGCCAACGCCGCGTTCCTCATCAAACCGTCACGCAGCATGAACGACATCTACGAGATAGAGAAGCGGCAGAAGCAGAGGAACGGACAGAGAACGAGGCACCAGAGCGGGAACACCAACTCCAGCGGGGACACGGAGAGCGAGGAGGGCGAGGCCGAGACCACCGTCCGTCTGCTCTGGATGTCCATGCTGAAGATGCCCAAAGAGCTGTTCAGACTGTGTGTGTGTCACCTGCTCACATGGTTCTCCATCATCGCAGAGGCCGTGTTTTACACTGACTTCATGGGGCAGGTCATCTACGAGGGCGACCCTACGGTGAGAGATGCATTGCTTTTTTTAATGCATCTAAAGCGACTTGCATTGCATTCAAGTTAACACATTTGATGAAGTTATTCATGCCCTGGGAATCAAACCCACAACCTTGGCATTGATAATGCCATGGTCTACTATTTGATCTAAGATAATGTAGAAAAGCATTTCTACATTAATCAAACATTAGAACATGGTGCATTGGCATTGCTGAAGTTGTGGGTTCGATCCTCAGGGAATGCATGAACTGTTCAAATGTACAATGTCAGTGCAAGCATAAGCAATCTTTCACCCTAAATTATAATTTTATTGTCATTTACTCATGATAGCAATTCAATAGTGAGAGAAGCATTCCTTTTTTAGGGCATTCAGAGCAACACTGCATTTAAGGTAGACATACATTTGATGAGTTCATGCATTCCTTGGGAATCAAACCCACAACCTTGACATTGCTAGTGCCATGCTCGACTATTTGAACTATAATAATGTAGAAAAGCACTCCTGTAGCTCAAACAGTAGAACATGGTACATAAGTTGTGGGTTCAATCCTCAGGGAATGCATGAACTGTTCAAATGTACAACTTAAGTGCCTACAATGTAAGCTAAGCATAAGAAATCTTTCACCCTAAATTAGCATTTTATTGTCATTTGCCCATGAGGGCAACTCAACAGTGAAAGAAGCATTGCTTTTTTTTTTTTAGGGCATTCAGAGCAACACTGCATTTAAGGTAGACATACATTTGATCAGTTCATGCATTCCTTGGGAATCAAACCCACAACCTTGGCATTGCGATTAACACCATGCTCTTATGCATTTGACAGACACATGCATACAATAAGTGTCTGCCAAATCCATACATGTAAATGTAGAATAAGTTCAAGAAATGCTTTACCACAAAATATGATTTTATTGTCATGTACTCCCCAGAGCGACCCAGCGGTGAGAGATTCCAAGCAACTAACATTGCATTCAAGGTTTGATTGTTTCATGCATTTCCTGGGAACTGAACCCAAAACCTTGGTGTTGCTAGTGTCATGCTCTACTCTTTGATCTACAGGAATTTTTTAAAGGGGCTTTCCTGTAGCTCAAACAGCAGGATGGCACTTGCAGTGCCAAGGTTGTGGGTTCGATTCCCTGGGGAATTCAATAACTGATCAAATGTACAACTTTAAATGCAATTGAAGCTGCTTCAGATAGAAGCATCTGTCAAATGTATGCATGTCAATGAAGGATAAGTTCAAGGAACCATTCTTCATAAATGATTATTTTATTGTCATTCACTCATCCTTAACTGCAAACCCACATGACTTTCTTTACATCAAGAAACACAAAAGATGTTAGTAAGAATGTTTGCTTCAAAAAAGCATTGTGATAAGATAAGATCATAACACTAGAATATACAAATTGTGTAGTATGTATAGATCTGTGTCAGGAAAAAGATCCAAATTTGAGCTGTCAATCACTCAAAATCTTTTCAGAAATCTCTTGTTCAGTTAAAAACATAAACATTTGCATTTATGCTTTTATTCTAAGCAACGTACAACAGAAGAACAAAATAAATTTGTCTAAGATCCAACCATATTCATAATATACAATGCTAGGTTTATCAGACAAACAATAATCTATTTATGTATTTAAATAAAGGCTGATTTTTAATTAAAAGAAAGTCTGATAAATACATCTTTAAAATGTACAATTAAAATAAATAATGGTAAAATAATAATAATAATATAAGACACTTAAAAAATGAAATATTATACTTGTTTACATGTATGTCATGTAACTACAAACCTGATTCCAAAAAAGTTTGGACACTGTACAAATTGTGAATTAAAAACAGAATGCAATGATCTGGAAGTTTCAAAAAAAAAAATTTTTATTCAGAATACAACATAGATGACATATCAAATGTTTAAACTGAGAAAATCTATCATTTTAAGGGAAAAATAAGTTGATTTTAAATTTCTTGGCATCAACACATCTCAAAAAAGTTGGGACAAGGCCATGTTTACCACTGTGTGGCATCCCCTCTTCTTTTTATAACAGTCTGCAAACATCTGGGGACTGAGGAGACAAGTTGCTCAAGTTTAGGAATAGGAATGTTGTCCCATTCTTGTCTAATACAGGCTTCTAGGTGCTCGGCTGTCTTAGGTCTTCTTTGTCGCATCTTCCTCTTTATGATGCACCAAATGTTTTCTATGGGTAAAAGATCTGGACTGCAGGCTGGCCATTTCAGTACCCGGATCCTTCTTCTACGCAGCCATGATGTTGTAATTGATGCAGTATGTGGTCTGGCATTGTCATGTTGGAAAATGCAAGGTCTTCCCTGAAAGAGACGACGTCTGGATGGGAGCATATGTTGTTCTAGAACTTGGATATACCTTTCAGCATTGATGGTGCCTTTAAAGATGTGTAAGCTGCCCATGCCACACGCACTCATGCAACCCCATACCATCAGAGATGCAGGCTTCTGAACTGAGCGCTGATAACAACTTGGGTTGTTCTTGTCCTCTTTAGTCCGGATGACATGGTGTCCCAGTTTTCCAAAAAGAACTTCAAATTTTGATTCGTCTGACCACAGAACAGTTTTCCACTTTGCCACAGTCCATTTTAAATGAGCCTTGGCCCCGAGAAAACGCCTGCGCTTCTGGATCATGTTTAGATATGCCTTCTTTTTTGGCCTATAGAGTTTTAGCCGGCAACGGCGAATGGCACGGTGGATTGTGTTCACCGACAATGTTTTCTGGAAGTATTCCTGAGCCCATGTTGTGATTTCCGTTACAGTAGCATTCCTGTATGTGATGCAGTGCCGTCTAAGGGCCTGAAGATCACGGGCATCCAGTATGGTTTTCCGGCCTTGACCCTTACGCACAGAGATTGTTCCAGATTCTCTGAATCTTTGGATGATATTATGCACTGTAGATGATGATAACTATAACTTCTATTGTGAATAAAATATAAGTTTATGAGATTTGTAAATTATTTCCTTCCTCACAATTTGTACAGTGTCCCAACTTTTTTGGAATCGGGTTTGTATTAAGCAATATTAGAGAACCATAAACATGCGAATGTGTTGTAAAATTATTGAAATACTAAATTAAAATCTTATGGGGTACTTTTATGTATTTTAGTTATCAGTATTTATTTAAATATTTTGGGAATCCCTGGTTTAGCCAATCAGAAAAATGGGTATTAGAAATCTTTTTTCAAATAATTTTCTTATTTATGATTGCTGGCAGTAAGTTTGCTGACATGTTTATGAAGATACAACATGGTTAAATTTAGCAAATGACTAAAATCAATTTAATTTCAGTCTGATAACAAAATGTTTTGGGGAGCTCTTGCCCTTGCATAAAGTGGAAGATGGTGTGCTTTCACTGCCATCCAGTTTTTACACTAAATCTTGATGTCTGTCCCTGTAGGCCCCGCTGAACTCCACCGCCCTTCATAACTACCACAGAGGGGTTCAGATGGGCTGCTGGGGGCTGGTGATTTACGCCACCACCGCCGCCATCTGTTCAGGTATGTATCCTGAATCTGGAGATGCGACCGTCTGATCTGTTCAAGTTTAATTCTTCATCTGTATGTCTCTCTGTGAATGTAGCTATACTGCAGAAGTACCTGGATAACTTTGACCTCAGCATAAAGGTCATCTACATCCTGGGCACTCTGTGCTTCGCCATCGGTACGGCCATCATGGCGATCTTCCCCAACGTCTACGTCTCCATGGTGATGATCAGCAGCATGGGCATCATCTCCATGAGCATCTCGTACTGTCCGTATGCTCTGCTGGGCCAGTATCATGATAATAAAGAGGTCAGAGGCTCTTCATTCATCTCTGTGAGACTGTAATCCAGCCGTATTAAAGCTAATCCCAGCACTAGACCTAATCTTTGTCCTGACCGACTCTCAGAATTTAGGGTGGAGGGTGTTTTTAATACATTTTAATAAGTAACAGGCATTACATGTCATCAAATTACTTTCTGGGTGTAAAGAACAGTGGAAGTAGCTGACTTGACTACGTTGTTTAGTATCATGACAACAATTTATTTATTTATTTATTTATTTATTTTTAAATGTAGCTTTACTAGTAATCAGTAGTAGTATAGAATGGGGGGGGGTATCTTTAGTATTTATTTTAGTATTTATTCTGCTTAAAATGAAAAGCACATTTCCTATAAATAAAAATAAATCTGTGTCTTGTCTATGACGAAACTGAATAGGTTGTGCGGTGATTTCTGATTCTTTTTATTTTATTGTTTATTAAATAAAAAATAAATTGTTTTTAATTAATATATAAATATTTATTTATATAAATATAAATATACCTATTTTAAATATAAATATATCTATTTTAAAATATTCATTCAACCAGAAATTTAAACTGCAATCACTATACATAAAACAGTCTGTGTCCTGTAATCATAAACAATTGGGAATATGAATATTCTTTGCTCACAAGGTCTACAAATTGTCCATTTAAATATGTTTAAATTAAAACAGTACAACAAATTTAACAGTGATGCATACCTTTTATGAGACAATATCAAAAATAATATTACAGTAATGTTACAGTATATATATATATATATTTTATTATATATCTAAATATTTTAAAAAAAAAATCTAAAAACTTTTTTTTTTAAAGTAGTGTTAAATTGTTATGAAAATGTCTTTCTGATTAATTTTAGCGAATTGGTTTCATAGTGTAATACATTTTTTATGCTGGTTGTCTCGAAATAAACAGCCTTCTTAGAGCAATTCATGCAACGTGGGGTAAGTTTTGGCAGACTAATATTTCAATAACAGTGAAAATGTTGCAGTTTCCTCACGAGTTGTTATTTATATACGGTTGCCACAGTACTCATTGTGGTATTGTTTTATTGTTAATACTCTTGATAGGTCTTAAACAAATTTTTGGACTGAGATCTCATAGGATAGAGAGTAGAATTACTGGACACTGATATGCGACCGATGTGTTCTTGCTGTTTGCAGTACGTCCAGCACAGCCCCGGCAACTCCAAGCGAGGTTTCGGCATCGACTGCGCCATCCTGTCGTGTCAGGTGTACATCTCTCAGATCCTGGTGGCGTCGGCGCTGGGCGCGGTGGTGGATGCGGTGGGCAGCATCCTGCTCATCACTACTATGGCCTCCTCCGGCTCCTCCTTCCCTTCTTCCTGTCCGCCTGCTTCCTCGTCATCTACCCGGGCTCCGGCGGAGAGGCTGAGCAGACGCGGGCGCTGACGTCCCCCAATAACAACGGCGTGACCGAGAAGCCCAGCTTCCTCAAGCTCACACACAAAGGCGGCACCACGACCACCTGCAAAGTGTAGTGTGAATCCACACTGTGAAAGCGATCATATGATGGTGAACATCTAATGCCAAGTTCACACTGCACCATTTTAGCCCCGACTTTCACTCGCCAACAGTTTTTGCAAAATCACAGACAAATGCCTGAAATCGGAGGCAAATCAGTGCTCGTTAATGCGAGTGACAATTATCAAAGATGCAATCAAAGAATTGCCGACGCCTGTGAAATATTTAACATGCTACACTAGGGCTGCACGATTAATCAAATGCGATTTTGCAAATGCGCCATTTAATACACCGAGCCGAAGTTCTCTGACAAGCTACGCAATATTGTGTAAATTACCGCAGACGATTTAATCACGTGATAATGAAATCCAAGTTAACATTTGTGATAATGAAAGCTGTTTGTGTAGCTTCTCAGTGAACTGCGGCTCTGTGTATTAAATGCTGCTCCATCTGAAAGCACGTGAATATGTTTTTACTCCAAACTCACTTCATAACGTCAGTCGAGTGTTTGAAATAAATCTCAGTGTCATAGAAGAACCATTTTTGTTTCCACAAAGAACTATTGTCAAAGCTTCTCTCTTTCTTACATTTTTATAATCTGAAGAACCTTCTTTCGCCACAAAGAACCTCTGTGGTTCAGAAAGGTTCTTCAGATGTTAAAGGTTCTTTATGGAACCATTTGGACAAAAAGGGTTCTTCTATAGCATCGAGAAGCACCTTTATTTTTAAGAGTGTAAATATCTAGATCTGTCAGCGATTCAAAATCCTGCTGTGTGAAATGAGTTCTGACTGAAAAATATATCACCGATGACCTACAGCCAATGAGAGAGGAAGATACAGGGCAGGGAGGAGTTATATGAAACGTAGTTTGCGAACCAGACAGAGTTGTCAGTGATTCTTTCTATTGTAAAGCCATGCAGTTTATAACCTCCTGTCACTGATCCATCGTGCAATGTGAACACAGCAGCAACTGAATGCTACCCCAGATAGTCATGCAGTGTGAAAACAACGGTGATCCAGTCAGTGTGAACTCGGCATAACATTCCCAACGCATTTCTACACACATTGATCCGACCATCAGGACTGAATCCAAAGTCCACCAGTTTTCGTTGGATTGTCCGTGTTTGGCCTGGTGTTGTGGGTCTCAGGGCTGCATCTCAGGGCCACCAGGGGGCGACCCTGGGCTGAACTCTTCAGGGGAGAGCTCTCTCGCTCTCAACCACATGCACTTCCCTTGCACACTTCCATTCAAAGCTCATCCTAAACAAATCTAATGTAAAGAATCTTTAATATAAGTTAATGGCTCGTTATTTTTTAAACAGAGGACATTATGATTACCAAAAGTTGCCCAGTGCAATAATAACAGCTATTTCATTATGAAGGCTTTATTTTAGTCGTGTTATGCAGGTGAAAGGGTGAATCTCACGAATAGATGTCATATTTAACACACAACACAAAAAATAAAAAATACTACCAACATCAGAAAAAAATTAATAATTTTTAATTTTGACATTATTTTCATGACAATCCATGACAATCCTTGCTGGCAATGGAAAAAAAAAAGATAGAAACTCCATATTTCTGAAGTGTTTTTTTTATTTATTATTATTTAAATATTTTATTTAAAGAAATAAAACATTTAATAAAACACTTAAATTTAAAAAATGTCAATATATTGAATCAGCTAGAAAGTCTATAATCATAAACAATAGGAAATGAATTGGTCACATAATCTAGGAATTTTTCATTTAAATTAGCATAAATTAAAAGCAGTAAAACAATACTACCATTATAGAACACATTCGCATTGTACTTTACAAACTGTATAAAATTATGTAGATATTTTGTATTATGTGTACATTTAAAAAAAAAAAATCTCTTTTATTGCATTACAGTTGTGAATAAATGTTTAATCGCCATGAAAATATAAGAACAATTATTGTCATTAAATGCTCCAAAAAAGAAATGGTTCCTTCATTTTCTTCATGAAAAATATAATTTCTTATTTCTTTAATTAAAAAAAAAACAACAACAATGGAAAATTTTTATATTTTTTATGTCAAGAAAAATAAGAGAAATTCTCTTTGCATTTGCAGAAAATGAAGGATATTAGAAGAAAAGCTTATTAGTCATAGTTTTTTTCCAAAGTGAATATAAACATTTTTACATTTAAATATTTCATTTAAAAAAATCATTTTTTATATTTAAATATATATTCAATCAGCTATAAATTGAAATTGCAGTGTGTGTGTGTGTGTATATAATCTCTACAAATTAGTCTTCACAAATTATATCAAATATATTATAAGTAAGATATGTATATATTTTAATAAGCTTTTTTGCCTTGCAGTTGTGGATAAATGTTTATTTGTCATGCAAATAATGGCCAAAATATACTTCATTTTCTTCACACAAAGCATAATTGCTCAAGTCTTTCTATTGATTCTAAGGTAATAAATGACAGACATCTTCATGCGATTCACCCGGGAGAGCGAGACTTTGGTCATTAGCCCATCAGTGCCTCTTCTCATTGACGTACTGAAGTGCTTTAATACGTTTGGTGCGAGAGGCGAGTGTCCCTCATAGTTTTCTACGTTTCCCTTCATTCATGTGTTTCCTAAGACGGCCCACGCAAGGGCGAAAGCAATGCTGAGAACGAGTATAATCTCAATGCTGCATCAGAGTGTTCACGCAGATACAGTACCAAACCTTTCTTACACTGACAGACTTCCAAGTTGCAATGGTGACTTTCTTTAGCTCAGGTCCACTGCACTTTCTGGCAGAACTTTTGAGTTTTTCTCCCTCTGAACAAGAAGGATTGGGTTCTCGACACTCGCACTAGCGGTCTGTTTACAGTAGCACCTGGTTGCTGCGTGTTTTTGGTGGAGAGAGATGTGCTCTGGTCTGCCATCTTGGCTCAAACGTGGCCCTTTTTTCTGGGTCTCAGCTGCACTCGACGGTTTCCTGACACTGAGGATGATTGTGCCGGTCTGTGATTGGTTGACTGAGTTTTAGTTTTCACTCCATCTGACCTTGAGTGGATTTTTGAGACATTCTTTGAGGGCTGGTTACCGGACGTGACGTGACTGGACGCTATTCTACTTCCTGTCTTGCCGGCTGGAGAGTTAAAAGACATTTTATTGAGGCACATTTGTACTGGCTTTAACCTGCATAGAGTATTAAAATCTTAAGATAAGCTGATACATATAAATATATTTTATTTCTGGAATGTTTATTGAAGTTAAAACCAAACTTGAATGAGAAAACCATCAAGTTTCTGACAAATCGGACAATGTTGCAATATCTGCACCTGCCTCGGTCAGTGTTGGCATTACCGGCGTGAATCACAACACACACCAGACTTTTCATTTGAATACTTGAAGTGCAATCTTGGTTGTGTTTGGACATTTCGGGATACGTTTGCTGACCTCGAAGCAAAGACTGAGGAATGTGGGACTCTCAGAGAGCGTCAGGGGAAGAAGTTTCCAGTATTGAATGTAACTTTGTTTTTGTTTTTTTAGAGCAAGAAGATTAAACGTTGCACCGAACTTGCACATACAGAGTTTTAAAAGAAAAAATGAATCAATATCTTGCAATAGAAAAAAACCTTTAAACTGTGGTTATTTATTTTTTTGAACACGTTATCCTTAAATATTTATAGAATTATAAGAACAGAGAAAGATATATTTACAGCTTATGCAGATGAGTGAGATGGGATGTGTGTGTGTGTGTGTGTGTGTGTGTGTGTGTGTGTGTGTGTGTGTGAGAGAGAGAGAGACATGTAAGTTCTTTACGTCTGTTTTTGCATGATCATAAATAAGCACAATGTGCATGTTTGTGCATGGAAGAGCGTATGTGTGTGTGTGTGTGTGTGTGTGTGTGTTACATCTCACTCTTTTATAGGATGAATCTCACAAGAACATGTTCAGGTCACACTTCACCCTATAATAAAACAAATTTAAATAATAAAAAAAAAGAATTATATTTGAAATAAATATAAGCCAATTTTCTTTTTTTAATATATTGTATTTGTATTTTTTCATGAAATTAATGCAGAAAAAAATACAATAAATTTTCTTCATGCAATATATAATTTCTTAGTTTTTCTTTAGAATTTGTGGTGAAAATGACGTCATATTTCATATTTTAAGAAAAATTCAATAAAAATTTTAAACAATAAATGCATTTTTATATTATTTTTATGACAATCCATTACTGTAAAGTGGAAAAAAAATCTTATTCTAATTACAGAATAATTTTTTAAATTACATAATAAACATAAATAAAAAATTTTATTGAAATATCTTAATAAAATTAAACATTTTAAATATGTATGTTTAATCAGCTAGAAATTAATGATATAAATGATAAAAAAATTATATATATATATATATGCATATATTTTTTTTCTTCTTTTTCTTCTTTTTTTTGACAAATGTGTTAACTTTTTATATAATGCAAAAAATAATTCCTCATTTCTTTTTTGATTTTGGGGTGAAATATTTGTGGTCTTGACAGGTTTAATGAGATTCACTTTATAACCATCTTTAGTTTACAATTCACATTTCACTTTAGCAGAAGGTCTTAGAGCAAACACAGAAATACTGAAAACCACGTAGTCTTCTCACTTTTCCGTCGTTGTTGAAGCGATGTCTTCATGGAGTGTGTGCTGACTCTGGGCTCAAACGTGGCTCGTTTCCCTGTCTGGAAAGCAGATGGATGTTATTGCAGCACGTAATGTATGACGGGAGAGAAACTCCTTGCAGTGTAAGCTACTATATGCCTTGTCATTTACAAGATATGTATATAGTTTCTTTTGATTCTGTACAAAAGCTCATTATTTTGTATAAGTTTTATTTTCTATGAGGACTGTATATAAATCCTGTACATATGCCTGCAAATGTAGACAAACTGAAAAACACTGTATTGAATGCACTTTTAAAGAGTTTAAACCAAATACAACAGTCTCACATCTGTTTTTGGATTCTTTACACTTGTATTTCTCATATATGTCTTTTTGACATTTGTCATCCAAATACAGATGTGGTCAAAAATGATAGCACCCCTAAGTGGCTTTTTGGAGTATAACTTTTTGTGTTAATTGAGAAAAACACAATTCTGAAACAGTCGAACAGGATTATGTGTAATATTTTGGACTCAAGTGTCTGAAAGGGGCATTATGATGAGACAGACAGTTTTGTTGTTGTTCGTATACTTTTCTGTATAGTACAAGCACAAACTCTAATGAGTTCACGCTGACAGTAGTCTATTTAGTGGTCTACTGCGCCATCTGCTGGACAGCGAGACCCCTGCTTTCACTGAAATTGTCATAATTTCATGCATAGATATTAAAAATGGACTGCGGTTTTTATGTGTAGACATAAAATCTTAATCAAATCATCAACTTGTTCCACCTCCGACACAGACTCTGTGATGAGCTCTGAGACACGGGGACAAACATTAAAACACATTTAACTTTACGCCTAAACTGCATCCTGGAAGAGAGGAAATTATGCTTTATGAGCAGCTGCTAATTAGAGTTTATGAAGGCTTTATTTAGAATTACTGACAGTAAATAGCCATAAACACATGAAGCTTTTCAAACAAGGTACTGTACTACAGTATTGATTGATAACCATATTTATGTGCAATGATATTTACAATGGAATTTACTTTTTTTGTAAGTAAAATGAGTAGTTTTTGTATATTGTATTTAAAACGGAAAAAAATAATAAAAAAAAGCTAAAACTTTCCAATAAATAAAATAAAACTAATAAGATTTCACTTTGATTTCTGTTTTATATATAGTACAATTTATGAAAGTACAGTATATAATTTTCTAATAATTAAAAATATACAATTATTTGCATCAAACAATGGTATAAACATCATTCAATGTAAATTGTGATTTTTGTCATAATAGTGCAGTCCTAATATATATATATATATATATATATATATATATATATATATATATATATATATATATATATATATATATATATATATATATATACTGTATATATATATATATATATATATATACAGTATATATATATATATATATATATATATATATATATATATATATATATATATATATAATAAATTAGAAAGTCATGGAAAAGTTCATTTATTTCAGTAATTCAACTCAAATTGTGAAGCTTGTGTATTAAATAAATTCAGTGCACACAGACTGAAGTAGTTCAAGTCTTTGGTTCTTTTAATTGTGATGATTTTGGCTCACATTTAACAAAAACCCACCAATTCAATCTCAACAAATTAGAATACTTCATAAGACCAATAAAAAAACCTTTTGAAAAGCCTTCTGGAAAGTATGTTCATTTACTGTACATGTACTCAATACTTGGTAGGGGCTCCTTTTGCTTTAATTACTGCCTCAATTCAGTGTGGCATGGAGGTAATCAGTTTGTGGCACTGCTGAGGTGATATGGAAGCCCAGGTTTCTTTGACAGTGGCCTTCAGCTCAGCTGCATTTTTTGGTCTCTTGTTTCTCATTTTCCTCTTGACAATACTCCATAGATTCTCTGTGGGGTTCAGGTCTGGTGAGTTTGCTGGCCAGTCAAGCACACCAACACCATGGTCATTTAACCAACTTTTGGTGCTTTTGGCAGTGTGGGCAGGTGCCAAATCCTGCTGGAAAATGAAATCAGCATCTTCAAAACCTGGTCAGAAGAAGGAAGCATGACGTGCTCCAAAATTTCTTGGTAAACGGGTGCAGTGACTTTGGTTTTCAAAAAACACAATGGACCAACACCAACAGATGACATTGCACCCCAAATCATCACAGACTGTGGAAACTAAACACTGGACTTCAAGCAACTTGGGCTATGAGCTTCTCCACCCTTCCTCCAGACTCTAGGACCTTGGTTTCCAAATGAAATACAACACTTGCTCTCATCTGAAAAGAGGACTTTGGAGCACTGGGCAACAGTCCAGTTCTTCTTCTCCTTAGCCCAGGTAAGACAACTCTGACGTTGTCTGTGGTTCAGGAGTGGCTTAACAAGAGGAATACGACAATTGTAGCCAAATTCCTTGACACGTCTGTGTGTGGTGGCTCTTGATGCCTTGACCCCAGCCTCAGTCCATTCCTTGTGAAGTTCTCTCAAATTCTTGAATAGATTTTGCTTGACAATCCTCATAAGGCTGCGCTTCTCTCGGTTGGTTGTGCATCTTTTTCTTCCACACTTTTTCCTTCCACTCAACTTTCTGTTAACATGCTTGGATACAGCACTCTGTGAACAGCCAGCTTCTTTAGCAATGAATGTTCGTGGCTTACCTCCTTGTGAAGGGTGTCAATGATTGTCTTCTGGACAACTGTCAGATCAGCAGTCTTCCCCATGATTGTGTAGCCTAGTGAACCAAACTGAGAGACCATTTTGAAGACTCAGGAAACCTTTGCAGGTGTGAGTTGATCAGCTGATTGCCATGTCACCATATTCTAATTTGTTGAGATAGTGAATTGGTGGGTTTTTGTTAAATGCGAGTCAAAATCATCACAATTAAAAGAACCAAAAACTTATACTTCTTCAGTCTGTGTGCATTGAATTTATTTAATACACGAGTTTCACAATTTGAGTTGAATAACTGAAATAAATGAACTTTTCCAATTTATTGAGAAGCACCTGTATGTATGTATGTATGCATGCATGTATATATATATATATATCTATATATATATATATATATATATATATATATAAAACGAGTCCTACATTATACATAAATGAATAGAACACCACACAATAATGTGATGGAGGTTTAAGTTATGCTATGTATGTGTCTCCTGTGAGGTGAGACAGGAGCAGATGGTTAGAAAGTCTGAATCAGCGCTGAAAATGACTCACTTTGCTGCTGTAGATTAATAACTTACAATGAAAGTCTAGCAGACACATGGGCCAGACGCTCACAAGCATGTGACGACCTACGCTCAAAATGACATTATTAAATACTTTTTTGCACTGGGAAGTGATTCAGCAAACAAATCTCATGCCAACATGCACATTTAAATGTTATTCTTTCATGTTCACATCGGAGTCATAGTTAAACTGCATTTTATGCTTGCCTGCTTGGTGACCATTGGAAATATATTAATGCAAATGTTAGTTCTGTTCTTTTTTAACAACTTTACAGAGCATTGTCAATCAAGTTTCACATGTAAATGAACCCAGAATCTTGCTTTAAGGCAGATATGTGTGGTGTTGAGTCTCACCTGACGCGAGAGAGGAAGACGTGCTGGGGTTTTCAGAGGAGCTGATGATGGATCACTGGGAATAGTCTGCTTCTCAGGGCCATTTTAAGACACGGAGAATCTTTATTAACTTTTGCGGATGTCTTAGCCTGGTAATGAACAAATCAATTATTCATCTTTTTTTCAGTAATTTTAATTCGTCAGACTGATCTGATAGATGAACATTTTATTTTTCCATACCTTTTTTTTAAAAAGAAAAGCACAGTCCTGTCACACTGTACTGCAGAAACACCCGCATATGCTTTCAAAATTAGTGATATTGACTTGGATGGTTAATCGGACAATATGTGGCCGTTTTGAGATGCTTGTTTGACAAAAGTTGATTTTCAGTGAGGTTTGAGTATATTGTGTAAACTGTCACTTTAAAAGAACTGCATATATACTGTATCTGCATTATAGCATAGTCAGTTCTCTGTATATTGTGATCAGCCATTATTTTATTTATGCATTGCTTTATTTATTGAATTATTATTACATATTTTTTATTTTTTATTAAATTATTCTAATTAATAAAATACACAGAATTAATAAATATTGGCAAACTTGAATTTTAATTACACTAACCTAAGGTGACCATAATTCTGAAATGAAAACCAGGGACATTTTATTTCTTATTTCAGTGTTCAAAATATAACAATAATCTTGTTTTTTGTTATCTATTATTTAAAAACATCAACAAAACACGGGGACAATATTTGTCTTTTTTTATTGTTGCTGAAAATTATTAAAATAATAATTATTATGATGTTTCGTTTAATTATTAGGATTTTTTTTTGGTCTGGTTTTAATACAATTCGCCAAAAATCACACTACGAAAAAATAGTAAACTGTAACCATTACCGAAACACATTACAACAATATTAAATTAAATATGAGATATGAGAACAAACATTTAACAAATATTTTTTACATTTTCTAATTGTATTTAATATTTTCATTCTCACAAACTCATTATACTTTATACAACAATTTAATTACTGCGTTGTGGTGCCAGAACTTTTGTGGGCAGTAAAAATTGTCTCCAAAATAATCCCGTACCCTGTTGAGGCCCTGTTATAAAGCACATACTACCGGTTTTACATTAATTTAACATGAATAGTTAGTATTTTAATACCTTGATAATTGATGATAATAGCGCTCTGCACTCATCCTGGTTCAGTTCTTCTTCACGGCTAAAGTAGTGACATGCGACTCAGCAATTGCTGGTGAAAATAATGACCACACAATTACTCTGGTAACATCAGGCTATGATGGTCTGACTTTCCTGCAAATGTATTTATGGGCTGTTTTGAACGTGCTGTAAAATGGGCACAGTTCCAGTCAGGGCAAAAAAACATGAAAAACGGTTATACGTGATACGTTACTATAATATATCCTGGTTTTGAAGTAATGTTGCCTCAGAGACTGGCCAAAATTAGACCTTTTATAAAATTAAGTTGACAGCTTTCTGGAGCAGTGCCCCAATGATGCTTAAAAACAGCAGATTTATGAGGTTTCTCATCGTTTCATGTCTCTACTTCAAGTAATCAGTTAGCTAAACTCATTATTTCACCAGCAAACAGTTTTCATTGTCTGATTCGAGGTGAAAATCAATCAAATATAAGTTCAACACTGTAACTGCTGTTCATAGTGTTAATCATCTGTTTGTTTACATCTTTTATTGATTTTTCTGAACATTTCTGCCGTATGCACATAAACTGACAGTCATCACTGATAAGCTACTACTAAATATTGTAGAAACTTAATTTTCTGTAAAGTTGCTTTGCAATGATTTGTATCGTAAAAAGCGCTATACAAATAAACTTGAATTGAATTAAACTTGAATTGAACTGTTTCTGTAATTATCTGTGATCCAGCCTAGGCCACCTGAAACCTAGAGTCACAAATACGTTCTTGAGAAGAGTTGCATGTGTGATTATAAACACACAGCCTTTTTATATTTAAATGTTCCCCTATATATCCCAGCTTTCCAATTAGGAGACATCCAAGCTGAATTACGCTCACCATGGCAACTGAGTCAGCATGTATTCCTTTTGATATCAGCCTGTCCCACAGGGTAGCAAGCTTTATCACCGCGCACTAAAATTAGCACTTTCTGTCTGTTTCACACTCTCTCTATCACACACACACCTCCCATCTTAAATTCCCTTTCTGTGACCCATCTAGTATACTGTATGTTAGCGACCTGACAGGCCGGTTCACAAACCCTCATTAAATATTTACTATGTTCATTAATTTAACCTTTATATGTGCACCATCGTTCCTGTGACTAGTTTGTTGCCAGGATATTGATTTCTGAGAGGTTGTGATCAAAGTGAAGCATTGGAACCAAAGTGAAAACAAAATGCAAGACAACGATTTCACTACGCAAAAGATCTGAATTAATCTAAGCAGTGCTTGTTACTTGGGAAAAAAAGTGTATTATTTTAGTATCATTGAGATACTATTATAGTTTTTATTCATATTTATAACATATCTAAAATATTTATTAAAAATGGTATGTTCTGTTTTCATTTTAATATTTTTTTTGTCATTTTATTAGTTTTTTAAATGTCTATATAGTTTTTAGTCATTTTTATTTTAGTGTTAGTTTTAATTATTTCAGTTCATTTAGTTAAATCCATCCATCCAACCATCTTCTTCCATTTATCTGGGGCCGGGTCGTGGGGGCAGCAGTCTAAGCAGAGACACCCAGACTTCCCTCTCCCTAGACACTTCCTCCAGCTCTTCCGGGGAGAAAACCGAGGCATTCCCAAGCTAGCCAAGAGACATAGTCCATCCAGCGTGTCCTTGGTCTTCCCCAGGACCTCTTCCTGGTGGGACGCACCTGGAACACCTCCCCAGGAAGGCGTCCAGGTGGCATCCGGAACAGATGCCCAAGCCACCTCAGCTGGCTCCTCTCGATGTGGAGGAGCAGCGGCTCTACTCTGAGCTCTCCCCGAGTGGCCGAGCTCCTCACCCTATCGCTAAGTGAGCGCCAAGCCACCCTACTTGCAGCTCAGCTCCTTCTTTACCACGACAGACTGGTACATCGACCGCATCACTGCAGAAGCTGCAGCTATCCGCTTGTCAATCTCCCGCTCCATCCTTCCCTCACTCGTGAACAAGACCCCAAGATACTTGAACTCCTCCACTTGAGGCAGGAGCTCTAAACCAAACAAAATGTTACAAACAACCATATTCCGTTTTAGAACCATGGCCTCAGAGGTGCTGATTCTCATCCCAGCCGCTTCACACTCGGCTACAAACCGTCCCAGCGCATGCTGAAGGTCCTGGCCTGATGAAGCCAACATGACAACATCATCTGCAAAAAGCAGAGACGAAATCATGTGGTCCCCAAACCGGACACCCTCCGGCCCCTGGCTGTGCCAGGAAAACCTGTCCATAAAAATAATGAACAGGACCAATGATAAAGGGCAGCCCTGCCGGAGTCCAACATGCACCGGGAACAAGTCTGACTTACTGCCAGCAATGTGAACCAAGCTCCTGCTCTGGTCGTACGGGGACCGTACAGCCCTTAACAGAGGGCCCCTGGACCCCATACTTTCGGAGCACTCCCCATAGGATGCCGCGAGGGACACGGTCGAATGCCTTCTCCAAATCCACAAAGTACATGTGGATTGGTTGGGCAAACTCCCATGAACCCTCCAGCCCCCCGGTGAGGGTATAGAGCTGGTCCAGTGTTCCACGACCGGGACGAAAACCGCATTGTTCCTCCTGAACCCAAGGTTCAACTATCTCTTGAATTCTCCTCTTCAGTACCCTGGCATAGACTTTACCGGGGAGGAGTTGGAACACACCCTCCGGTCCCCCTTCTTGAAAAGAGGGACCACCACCCCGGTCTGCCCTTCCAGAGGCACTCTCCCTGACCGCCACGCGATGTTGCAGAGGCATGTCAGCCAAGACAGTCCCACAACATCCAGGGACTTGAGGTACTCAGGGCGGATCTCATCCAGCCCCGGTGCCTTGCCACCGAGAAGTTTCTTAACTACCTCGGTGACTTCAGCTTGGGTGATGGACGAGTCCACCTCTGAGCCCCCGGCCACTGCTTCCTCGATGGATGACATGTAGGTGGGGTTGAGGAGATCTTCGAAGTATTCCTTCCACCGTCCGATGATATCCCCAATTGAGGTCAACAGTCGTGGGGAAGTCGTGGCCTAATGGTTAGAGAGTCGGACTCGCAATCCAAAGGTTGCGAGTTCGAGTCTCAGGCCGGCAGGAATTATAAGTGGGGGGAGTGAATGTACAGCGCTCTCTCCACCCTCAATACCAAGACCAACTGCTCCCCAGGCACTGCAGCATAAATGGCTGCCCACTGCTCTGGGTGTGTGTTCACTGCTGTGCGTGTGCACTTAGGATGGGTTAAATGCAAAGCATGAATTCCGAGTATGTCACATCACGTCTTTTTCACTTTCAGCTGCCCACATTCACTGTAAACAGTGTTGGCAGGGCACTGCTTCCCCCTCCTGAGGCGCCGTACAGTTTGCCAGAATCTCTTCGAGGCCAACCGATAGTCCTTCTCCATGGCCTCACCGAACTCCTCCCAGGCCACAACTACCCGGGCCCGCAACCACCTGGGTTGCAGCCTGCTTGGCCTGCCGGCACCCGTCAGCTGCCTCAGGAGTCCCACAAGCCAGCCAGGCATGGCAGGACTCCTTCTTCAGCTTGACGGCATCCCTTACTTCCGGTGTCCACCGGTTTTAGTTAAACTAAATGAAAATAAGAAGTTTGGCAACTAGATAAAATACATTTTAAACTGTTTGTTAGGTTTTAAAAATGTCATTTTAAGTAACAAAAGTGTTTTAATGGACATAAAATAAAACTTAACTTCATTTATTTTATACTTAGATGACAAAGCAACATTCCTAATTTTCTCTTAGTTTAAATAGATATACTAAAATAAAAAAAAAACATAATGAAAATCAATTAAAAGAATAAAAATAAATTATATAATAAATAAAATTCATTAAAACTATATAAATATATTGGGGGGGGGGGGTAATTAATAAAAATGACAAAAACACAACAAATTACATATACTTTAACCAAAATTTAAATAAAAAACATTAAAAAATAAGAAATCACCAAAATACTGATCATCACCATCATACTACATCAACACACCAGAAACACCATCACAGACACTATAGTGACATTTACCCTCCTTAACACCCTTACAACACCTTTAAAAAGCATCCAACAAACATCTCATTCAATCACAAGTAGAGTACACTGGGGTCAAAATGATTCAGTGGATCATGAACATTCTATTTATCAAAGAATCCTGAAAAATAAAATGTATCACAGTTTCCACAAAAATATGAAACTAAATATTTTAAACACTGATAGTAATCAGAAATGTTTCTTAAGCAGCAAATCAGCATATTAGAATGATTTCTGAAGGATCATGTGACACTGAAGACTAGAGCAATGATGCTGAAAATTCAGGAATACATTACATTTTACTATATGTTCACATAGAAAACAGTTATTTGAAATTGTAATAATATTTCACAATATTATTGTTTTTATATTTTTGATCAAATAAATACTGCATTGATGAGCAGAAGAGACTAAGGAGGCCTAAATGTTAGCATGCATTCCTGAGGCTTACATAATACGTACAGTTTTCATCCTAACAGGTGCTAGTGTATTTTTAGCAGAAGCACAGGAAGATAAATGGCTCCATGTGGCTTTCATGCGATGTTTGTTTCTCTCGGGTAAAGCAGGCCTTCATTAGCCTCTCACAGATAGAAGACAGCAGCAGGTTAATGGATCGATCGGTTGACTAGCGCTTCCCCATCCTTGACCTTTGCTAAGTGGCTAAAGCAGTGTCTTGTTAGCGGCTGCGGATGAGAGCTATTGACCACTGGGACGTAAAGATCCTTTATAAACTGGGAGATTTGTTAACATGAACCAATTACACTGACATATAAATCCAGATCAGATCTATCTATCTATCTATCTATCTATCTATCTATCTATCTATCTATCTATCTATCTATCTATCTATCTATCTATCTACCCAAAAGCATATCAATCCAAACACCCATCTACCTATCTATCAATCTATCTGTCTCTCTGTCCGTCAGTAAGTTTTTCAGCATGACAATATTCACATCTACCATGTTGAACAGGAAAATGTTCACCATGGGAATGGTCACCTTTTCCATCTTGACCTTTCTGAAGTCCACAGTGTGCTGAGATGACCTCTTCCAGCTCGAGAATATTAATGACAGTTTCTCAGACTTAAGTACTTATAAAGCAAACAGCCAGATATGATGGCGGCGCAGGTTTATTCTCCTCCTCAGCGCTCAAACTCAGAGTCAAGTTCAAACTACTGAGTGCTGGAATTCATTTCCTGTGGACACTAAACCACAGAGCTTTATGACACCTCAGATGGCCCTGCTCCATGCACCGCTCACATTTTCTTAAGATTCAAGGCTATAGTTTGTCAGAAAAACCGCAGGATCACATTTGTGCCGTGAGTTTATTCCTGGTGAAAGTGCACATCTCGCCAAATGGCCACATTCATCATTCTGCTGCAGACAGAAGTCTACAGCCTTTAGTTTTAAAGTGTTTTAAGTTTAAATGACTTGTTGTGGTTAGTCCAGATACTGAGTGTGCGGTCAGAAAGTGTTCTGTTGATAGATGCTATCAGCAGTTCAAGGTTTCCTCACAGAACTGCTGCTGTAAGTAGCTTCATGAATTGTGTTGCTATATGACTGTAAAAAATTAAATCAAGCACTGAAGGTTGGTCTTGTAAGGCTGTTTTGATCTTGCTGTTGATGTGGACTAATGCTTTGTGTTTTGCAGGTATGAATCTGATGGAGCCTCGAGGATTTTTTCCAGCAGGACTCATGGAGTTTGTCCTGATGGTGTTTACAGACTGAAGCAATGTCACGCTGCATTTGCCTTCATCTACAGTATATCAACAATACAGACAAGTGCCTGCTGTTATCTGTTTGAGATTTTAATTACTGGTGTTTGCCAAGCATGATGATAATGACAGAACCTGACCCGTACAACAAAAACAAATCATTTCCAATACATTATATTTGAACCTTACCCACACAGCTAAAAATATATTGTGTATATATTGTCAGATATATTTTCAAAATATACAAAAAATGTTGTTAATATATATGTTAAAATATATGTATATATTGTCTAAAAATATTTGCATATATTTATATATTATATATTTATATAGTTTTGACAAGTTTACTTCTATTTCTTTTTACCATTATTAAATATATTTTCAATGTAAATATATTTATATATAACTATTATATTTTAACCGTACCCACACAGCTAATATATATATATATAATATATTTTCAAATAAACTATAAATTGCCCCCAAAATTATTAATATATTTATATATTTTCATTAAGTTTACTTGTATTTTCTTCATTTTTTTATTACTATTATTAAATATATTTTCAATGTAAATATATTTATATAGAGAGAGAAAGAGTGGTAATAGGTGTTAACATGTATGTATGTATGTATATATATTTTAAATAAGTTTCCTTGTATTCCTTCTTTTCTGACCATTATTAAATATATTTTCAATGTAAATGTTTATTTTGTCCACAATATATTTTAAAATAGACATTTAGCATTCAATCAAAATGTTTTTAAGACTGTAAATATATTTTCTTTGCATAATTTCCCCTCATTTTCTATTATATTTCTAATTTTCCAATATATGTATTTTATGTATTTTGAATTTAAAATTTTATTTAAATGTAATATTTACATTAATTTAATTTGAATTTAAGTTATTTTTTTAAGTTGTGTTGTTCAAACACATATGTACATAAATTTATGTATTAAATATATATTTACATAAATATATATATTATATATTCACATAGCAACCACACAGCATGCCATAAAAACACTAGCATCATACAAAAACCACTCACATTTTCTTTAGGTAACTAGAAACACTAAATGCTAATATTAATGCTCTTCTATGATAAATCACTTGTGTTTTTTCTCATTTGTATGTCACTTTGGATAAAAATGTCTGTTGAATTATTAAATGTAAATGTGTAACTTCATCATATGACTCCTGTAGAGCCACTGGTAATTTCCATGAAATATAATCATCACGTCCCTCTCCACACAAGTCAAACAAATGCGATGATGAGCGCGATACCGCGGGGCACAATCAAACACAGGCACAAAGAGCAAGAGGAAATCTATTAGCGACAGATAAAAAAGAGGCTTCTCTCGCTGTAATGAGATCATAAACATCCCAAACCAGCATGTTTGCTCTCGGCTGCTTTCCACAAGTCTCCCTCGTCTAATTTAACGCTATTATTCTTCACATTTGCGTCTTATGTTTTAATACATTTGAGGTTTGAGTAACTGAATGCTCACCGAAAGGCCTGTTTGAGGAGATGTGGCAGGGGATCACCTTTCTGCCAGAACAGAATAGAAATATTCATTTCATTTGAAAGCAGAAGCCACATCCATCCTTCACAATCATTAAATCTGAAATAAATCTCTCTATTCAACTTCTAAAAATAAAGCACAAAAAATAATTCCAAAAAAAAATATTAGACATTGATCTGTTTGTTTGATTGCTCACATGATTGAACCAAAACTAAAACCATAAAAAACTTTTTTGTTTGTTTAAACATTAAACAAAATAAATTAATATAAATAAAATAAAACATCAAATATCAAAAAATAAATAAATGTAAAAATATATATATATATTTTATGTCAGTTAGTTGCCAAAGCAACATTCCTTATTTTCAATTACTTTAAATTCATTTTCTAAAATAACTAAAACTGTAACTGAAATAAAATTAAATTAAAAAATTTAAAAAAGTGACTAAACAAACATCACAATTATTAAAATTTTAAATAAAATGAAAATGAAAACAGAAAAAATACACAAAATAAAAACTTAAATTTTAAAATACACACAAAAATGGCCAAAAACAGATTACAATTATAAAAAATTTAATGAATTAAATCTTTTTTTATTTATAAATATATAAATGTATATTTATATTTAAATTTATATTACTTTACAAAATTATAAAAAATTTAAATAAAATGAAATAAACAGAAAATACACAATTTATATATATATATACAGTATATATATATATATATATATATATATATATATATATATATATATATATATATATATATATATATATATAAAACAATTATTAAAAATAATGTAAATTTTTTAATAATGAATTAGTTAATTATTTTTTAATGATGAATTAATTACTATTGTATTTTCAGTTTTTATTTTTATTTTATTTCAAATTTGTATAATTAATAATAATTAGAATAATTAATAACAAATAATTATTGATATATTTAAATTGTATTATTTTTAAATTAATTATTCAACTATTAATTAATTGAAATGCTAGGTTAGTGCTAAAAGTGAATTAGATTAAAAGGATGTGGATATTATTTAGGTATTTTATTTTATTCAATTGTTGGAACTAATCTATGCTAGATTAGTGCCAAAAAAAAAAAAAAAAACCTTGTACCTAGTTGATTAGTTGATGTCTGTTAGCTTTGAGACCACCGAAATGCTACTGTAGAGCTAAAACTTGGTATGTTGAACTTTTAGTATTTACATTTGTAAACACTTTCTAGGAAAACAGACTAAAAATTTTGGTGATTCACCAGAATCCAATTTTTTTTTCGAAAAAAAGCATTAATGACTAGCACTAGCAACTAACTACAGGATATATAGCATTATCAACCAAAAAAACTAAAATATCTGGAGTCCCTCTAGCTAAAAAAAATCAGAAATATCTCCTGAGCTTTGAAAGCAGTAATATTTCCCCTCTTCTGCTCCTCAGAGGAACAGTGACAGATGATGCTCTTCCTGCAGAGACCGTGAGCTTTATCAGTCTTTTATCAAGACCAGTCGAGAACCATCTGTCAAAGCCCAGCGGATCCTCCAGCACCAGTTTTAACATAAGCAAACTAACAAACCTAATCTGATGCATATTTGGAAATGGGTCAGATTTCTGTAATAGTACTAATAGACTAAATGTGTTTTAATACACAGAAACCAAGTTTATATGTTTAGCATTAATACATTTTATTTGTTTTCATTTTAAATAATTGGCTTTTGATTGTTCCAGCTATAGCCATATTTAAACCATGTTCATATGTTTGAAATTAATAAATGTTGCAAAAAATATGATTATTTAAAGAAAATTAAAATCAAAAAAGTTTATTTTTTTAATTTAGAAATTAGAAATTAATTTTTTTAAATGTTTAGAAATGTAAAAAAAGAAAGAAATTAATAATATGCTGAAATCTTATGTATGACTGACAAATATGCATTACATTACGTGTATTAGTTTATTTTAAAACTCTGTAATCTAAATTGTATATGCAATTCAAATAGCTAAATATTTAATTAAGGTAAATATTTAAAATTAAGTTCACATATTTTTAGAGCGTATAATTCCATACATTAAAAAAAAACAAAAAAAAACATTTTATTTAAGGAATAAGTCAAAATTGAGGTGAAGGTGAAATTTCTCATTGACACTCCGGTATTTTGATGCGACAATCATCTGTATATTGACAGTGACTTCCTTGAGGATTCTGCTGCAGCTGTGTCTCCGTCCCCTATGTCTCATATTGAATTTGCCTTCTTTGTGAGCAGCAGCAGCTTCAGACAGACTCTGGATCGGGTTTAAGGCCCTCAGGAGCCGCTGGCGTTTAACAGGGACTGGAGATCTGCGTGCGCTTAATGCCTGTGAAAGTGCAAAGAGACACACAGGGAGTCAAACTACAGAGTACATATCAGATCAGAATAAAAAAAGGGAAAAGAGAATAAATGTGTTCAGTCCGATAAATAAATGCAGCCGTTCATCGACAGAATACAAGGAAGGATTTGATAATACACGCACAAGACCATATCGATTTCAACATTTGTAAATATATTCTGTAAATATATTCTAACCCCCAAATTATATGAGTAAATTTTAGGTAAATGCTAAATGATTTTTACCATGTATTTTGGAAAATCTAAATTATTTAGACTTAAAATATATAAAAAATGGGCAAATCTCTCTCTCTCTCTTGGCAGCAACAGTGTACACTTGCCAATTTTTTAATAGGACAAGCTAAACTTGTAATTTTAAAGTCTCTTCGTTGTAAAAATTCTGGTGAAAATGTGAATTTAGTAACTCTGTTTAAGTCTTTAGAAGAGTCAAGAGTGGTGATTGAATATACTTATTATCAGCATAATAATAATGTTCTTTATTTTGAATGGAAATAGGGTGTTGGGGGGGCTTTGGTGACTGTGTGTGATTCAGGGAATTTGGTTTTTAATTGGTAATGGTTTCATAATCTTATATGTTTGGTTAGGATTTGTTTTTAAACTTCTATTGATTATATAATTAAAGTGGTTTGAAAGTATCTCTCTCTCTCAATTTTAATTTAGGTGAGCTTTATTGGCATGACAAAAACTAGTGCACATGTATTAACAGAAAGAAAAAGAATAATAGTAATAATAAAAATATATAAAAAGTATTAAGCATGTAGTGCAAAATGAATTAGTGTATGTAAGTGTATAAGTTAGAAATAAAATGAAATAAAGTATTTGATTTACAGAGGCAAAATATACATCTAAGTAATATAATACAGTAATATGGCATAATATTTTCATAATAATGTGCTGGAAACAGATCAGGACAGGTTGAGTGTTTTCTCTTCTTTCATAGCAGTCAGACACATTGAGCAGCAAACACACAGCAGTTCTTGTGTTCTCCGAACAGATACGACAGTTTCTCCTGGTTCGAAAGAGTTTTAAATGTCTGGATCTGCTGTATTTTATCATAGAACACTGTCCGTATGTCCGTGTATTTGGTGCATTCTGTTAGGAAGTGCAGTTCTGTTTCCATCTGATTCAGATCACAGTGTGAACACAATCTCTGCTCTCTCTCTCTCCGTTTGGCATTTCCCATAAAGGAAGGTTTTAATTTCTGCATGAACTATCCCTTGTGAGAATATAGCACAGATAATGGCAGGTAGTGATGCTTATATAGTCTCAGGCCTGGACTGGATTGATTTGTCATGCTGGGAAGCCTCGTGATCAATAACTATAACATCATCCAGACCAACTGCTTCATCATGTGACTGAACCGTCCAGCTCTGCCCGGCTGATTGAATTCAAACAGGCCTGGAAAATAATGCATCAGCCTCATTCATCCTCCAGGGCTTTTTCACCTCCTGCGCTGTCAGCCCTGTTTATCTCTCCATTCACTTTCCCTAAACACTGACGCTGTGTGTTCCTCCCACAAACAAATGACAGAACGTCCGGATGACGGATGGAAACAGGCTTCAGCTGCACAATGCAAACAATTTATCAGCCTTCAGCTGCTGGGTCTGTCCAGATATTCATGCACAGTATAATCTGCACACAGTCACATGAAATTCTGCATGCATGCACTATTAATCAAAGTTATACTGAAGCCCATTTCTGCCACTGAATTAAAAAATGACCTATTATTGACCTATTATGTCACAATTGTGACTTTATTTCTCAGAATTGAGAATTTGTCTTCTGCAGTTCTGACTTTATATCATGCAACTGCATCTTTATAACTTGCAATTACGAGTTTACATTTCGCAATTACAAGAAAAAAGTCAGAATTGTGAGGTAAAAGTCGCAATTACCTTTTTTGTGTTTTATTCAGTGGCAGAAACAAGCTTACTACACTAAAACTAAAACCAGAACCATTAAAAAAATTTAAATAATTTGAAATAAAATAAAATATACAAAACTTAAAAAAGTTTTATTTTAACTTGTTTTATTTTAACAGTTTTAACTTGATGTACTAAAATAAACTAAATACTATACAGACATATATATATATTTAAAATAATAAAATAAAAGTTAATAATATTTTTTTTTATTATTTCAGGAATACCTACAAATATGAATTGAAAATGTTTTTATTTAATTTTTATTTTTTAGGTTTATTACTCTTTTTTTCTGCATTAAACTAAATCTGGTATTTAATATTTTGAATATCGTTGCTCCATGAAAAATTGAAAAATAATTTTTAATTTCCTTTTTAAATCAATTTTATAAAAATATTATCTAAAAAAATAAAAAAAAAAAAACATATATCGGATGTGATTTTGGAAAATCATATTCTCTAAGAAAAATATGTATAAAAAAAAATTAACATTAAAAATCATATAGGAATAAATTTTGGAATAGCAAGCACTCCAAGAAAAGTCTGTAGAAACAGCCCAAGGTACCGTGTTAATATTTTTCACAGGTGTTTTGCCCCTTTTTCAACTGCGCAGAGTTGAAGGAAAGTCTGTGAACTTACTGGTTTACTTACTCTACAGATTTGTTTCTGCTAGAACGTTTACTAGACTTAAAAAATAGTGGAAGATTTACTTTGAAAAAGTTTCATTCAGAAACGGAGTAAATTTCACAAACATCGCAAAGAAATTAAAAATAAAATTGAATTCAACTTTTGGAGTAACAAGTCTGAAATAGAATTTTCTTGTAAAACGTACTCCAATATTTGATATTTACAGTGTATTTCTATATTATATTGTCAATAGAATGGCAGTTCTCTTAATTTATAGAAAAATGGATGACCTTGGCACAATACTATCCCACAATGCATGTGATTTAACTTTTTCCCTACACTACGAAACAAAAGAAAAACAAAAACAAAAGCATTTTTTTTTTTTTATTCTTGATGGTCAAAATTAGTTGTATACGCTATACTACGTATATTCTAACATCCCCTCTGTGGTCTAAACGTCGATGGGTGTCACAAATGTCTGGCCACGTGCTCTGTAGGTGAGACTAAAGCATTAATTATTAGTACTGTGATTTCCATTTTAAGAGCCGCGTCGCAGGGGGCCAATCAGCCAATGAGTGTGAGGAGAGACTGGAGCTTCCCGCTCCTTCCTGCATCTGACAGAAGTGTTAAACGTTGTATGGTTCTCCGGTGCCAAGCTCAGAGGAGGGAGAAATTAAATCGTAATGTGAAAAAGATGGGTAATTGTGCTATCCAGCGGCTCTGATTGCCACATAAGCATGACTATTTTTTGCACTTTATAATGAAGCATCTAAGTTTAGTTCAACATCCTTTTTAAGTGTGAGAGGGAAGAGTCTCCAGGGAACGGCTGGAGAGAGCGGAGGGAATGTTATCCTGTGGCAGATGGATATTTCAGTGTTCTTGGATATTTAGCCATGTTGGCACTGTTATGACTGCTCATCCTTGGGGATTTTTGAGACTTGTGGCGCAACTCTTTTGACTTTGACTCTGTAAGCAACCATCTAGCAATGCCCTAAAGGATTACAGTAGCTCACACAAAAATGAAAATTTCCTAAAAATGTCCTCACCCTTGTGCCATTCAGGATGTAGGTGAGTTTGTTTCTTCATCAGATTTGGAGAAATGTAGCAGTACATCACCTGTTTATCAATGAATCCTCTACAGTGAATGGGTGCCGTCAGAATGAGAGTCCAAACAGCTGATAAAAACACCACAATAGTAACCCAAATAAACCACACCACACCACTTACATTACAAAAATCTTAAAATTCATAAAAAATAAAATAAACAAATCCTTCAAGACATTTTAAACTTCAAACAAGTCATAAATCCATAATATTGCTTTTTCCAGTGAAAAAGTCATCTCGCCATGAATCAGGAGAGACATCTGCACAGATCAAACACTGTTTACAAGCCAAAACAGTCCAAAACAAATATGTTGGTGGATTTTGATGTGAGAGGACAATAGATGATTGGCTTTTTTACTAGAGGAAGCATTATTATGGATTATGGACTAATAATTTAACAAGAAGCAATGTTTGAAATGTCTTAATGATGGATTTGTTTCTTACAAACATGCAGCTTTTGATTTCATGAGACATTAACTGATGGACTGGAGTGGTGTGGATAACTTGTGGATTATTGTGATGTTTTTATCAGCTGTTTGGACTCTCATTCTGACGGCACCCATTCACTCCAGAGTCTCCAGAGACTCCAAATCCCATGAATCCCATGAATAAACAAACTCATCTACATCTTTTTTTTTCCAGAAGGTTTTGAACAATCATTCTTCCAGTGATGTTACTAGAGTGTTCATTTAAAGTCATCTGGCCTTTAATAATGTTCTCAAAACATTATCACAAATATGTCATTAATACATAATTCATGGAATATTTTATCTATGAAATGTTTTGTTTAGACGTTCAACTAACATTTTTTAAGTGTTACTACTTATTTCAGAACGTTCTGAGAACATTCAAAAGTAACATTCCTATAACGTTTGCAAAATTATGAAATGGAATGTTTCATTAACATCCACATAACCAAGAAAAATGTTATTAAACATTTAAAACGTTCAGAGAACATTTATATAACTTTATATAACTTAGTGGGAAGATTATCAAAGCGTTCTTTGAACATACTGTACTTCTGTTTGATAGAAAGCACTTCAAGGCCTTCACTCTGATAAAGCCTCCCACATGATAAAATATTATATTTTGATGGAATGCTTTGGACAGGACCCGGGGTTACAATGATTATGACAAATTATGATTATGCATATTGAGTTTTCTGTGTTTATTTTTCTCGCAGGCTAATGCAGGAAGAGCTCTGGTGCAGAATCCATAATTCCTGATAATGCTTCATTCTGAGAGCATTTGAAGTCTTGTAAAGTTGCTTTGGGACCCTTGGTGGACATTTACCTTCCCGCTCTATTAAGAAGAGCCGGCATAAAGACTGTCATCATCAATAATACATTATCAAACACAACAATAAACAAAACAAAACAAAATTATAGGAGCCCAAAGTCAAAAAAAAAAAAATAAAATATAATTAACTTAAACACTAACACTTGTTTTTTTTTTTTTTTTTTAATTTGTTAAGTTTGTTGATGTGAAGCATACAAGGCAGCGCTTAACTTGACCTTCCATTTCTAATATGAAAAACAAAGCAAACAGGAAAGCAATCAATGATTTTAACACGTCCTTCGTGACTGATTGTTTGACCAAACAAACAAAGACATTTTTGTACAAAATTAAAAATGCAAAATAACAAAATAGCATTATTCTCTATCAATAATGACTGCTTCACCAGAGCTCTTCCTGCATTCATTTGCAAGCAAAACAAACACAAAATATTTAATATGAATTATCATAATGTTTCATAATAATCATTGTAAACCCTGGTTCTGTTCAGTGCATCCCATCAAAAATGTCATATTTTATCATGTTTACTTATTTCTGAGATGACAAATGGATTGCATTTGCTTAAATATAACATGCAATATAGTGAGATCATGTTGGAAGAAGTCTTGCTTAGTATTGTTTAAACTGTATAACACCAACTGAAATGTTTATTTTTATTTTATTATTCTGTTTTTTTAATAGTATAACCATCACTATAAGAAAATATCAAAAAACAAAAATTATTATATTATATTATATTATATTATATTATATTATATTATATTATATTATATTATATTATATTATATTATATTATATTATATTATAATAAATAATATCATAATACAATTCCACACACATCCACTGCCGCCGCCTTCCATTTTTCATCAATGGATGATGTCAGAATAAATAACACTTTTATCTTTTCATCAATGGATGATGGCAGAATAAATCACACTTTTATCATGCGATCTCTCTCAGTTGACGGTTCGAGCAGTAGATATTTTCAGAGAGGTCAGATCTGTGACACCGCTCATGTTCTGCATTGATCAGCGTGACCTTTTACTGACTTTAAAGGTCGGATCAGAGCCGCCGAGGATTATTGTAAATGATCAGAATAATTCAGGGGTCAAAAGCGGGTCGAATGAGATCTGAAACATTTAAATCACGTTACATGATGAAAATGTTCCTTTAGGGAGGCTGAAAACATTGTGTGGAAATGGTAATGCAATATGCAGAGAGTTTAAATGGGAAAAAGCTTTTTATTGCATCTATCAGAGGTGAGTGCATACCATCAGATGGAGTAGAAGCACGTATCACATCTCTACAGCAATATAATAATCAGAAATGTAGCCATTAAAACACTCAGCAGAGATGTTTGATGGACACATTGATCCAAGCATCATATTCACTTTAGAGTGATGATGTGATGTTGCATAGCTTTTTAAAAATAGTTTGTGAAGTAGTTTGCTGAATGCAACAATAATCGTTTCGAAAAGTAGTGCTACATCGCCGTCACATGACCACACTATTGCATGTTTAATTCAGCGAGTGCCATAGTAACATGTGCAGCATAAAACAGTTCACTACTGTATCCCACAATCCAATGCACTGAACTTGGACATTACACTCTAAAAAAAATAAAAATAAATAAACTTAAAATTTAATTCAATGTGTTATTTGGTATTTCTTTGTGAAACTGACAATGGTTTAAAAGTAAATAATATATATTAAATTATTTTCAGTGTGCTTCCAAAAGTTTATTGAGGATTAGGAGTGACACTTGAAAATAAAATGAAGTAATAAGTTATCAATTTAATAATAAAAAATCTGATTTTTTTTTACATGCATAGATTAGTAGTCATATTTAAAACTGTAAATGTATACATGTTTTAAAATGTAGTTAAATAAAATAATTAATTAAACTGTATATTTAATTGTAAAAATGTATTTTAATAAAACAATAAAATGGTAAATTAAATATTTTTAAATGCACATTTTAAAAAGCAATTGTCAATTGCTTTCAGAATCAGAATCAGTTTTTATTGCCAGGTATGTTCATACGAGGAATCTGTTTTCATGACACAAGCTTCCACAGTGTTACAGAATGACAGTGACAGAACAAAAAACACAGATCAAAAATAAAAAAATGTAAAAGTAAAAGGAATAAAAAAATATACAAATTGACAATTTATTCACAAATATTTAACAATAGACAGTTGTATGTACAGGTATATTATGTGCAAATTGAAATGTAGACTAAGTGCTTTCCTTTGTGAAACAACAAAAGTTAGGCACTGCACTGTTTTGCATACTATTTAAAAAAAATAGCAGACATGTAAGCCAGGCAGTAAATGTTTTTTTGAATAACCAATGGAGAAAAAAGTCTAGTTATCAACACAGAAATAAATACATAGATTTTGTGTAAAACTCTTTGGAAATGTCAGAAAGGATTCGTTCATACTACCATATGCTAAATTAGCATATGCTAAATTAGAATGAAAATGTGGATATTTTGCAGTGTGCTTTTGTTCTACATACACTATTACACTATTCAAAAATTTTGCAAATGTAACTGGGAACATTGGCTAACATCCTGACAAGGTGATCTTTAATTTATGAACAAACATTCTTCTAACGTTAATACAAAGATATCAGGTCTTTAATGATGTTCTAATAAATTAGCACAATTTTTTTTTATTTATACATCATTAAAAATGTTATTCATACAAAATGGAATGGGTTTTTTTATGTTTTCATAACTTAGCATATTAGCAAAATGATCTTAAAACACATTTCTTTTGGCTGGGACAGATCATTGTGCATACACAAACTGTGCATACTATGCAGGGTATGCATATTGCTTACTGCAAAAAAGTCTGGTTAATATGGCAGTGTCATTCCAAACAGCCGAAGAGAGAAATTGCATGTGCGTGTGTATGCACAGGGTCTATGTACAGGAGATGCATGATGCTTTGTTATTAGGTCTAATCAGGCTAATTTACTGACACAGACAGTGATTGTATTCGGGTGCGGTTAAAGACTGATGACCAGCCACCCCTTCACACATCATCACATACCTACCTATTAGGCACTTAGTATGCAAATGAGCGCCACAAAGCATGACCTTTCAAAAGCAGGAATGTAAATGTCTTGTTTCCAAATCATTCCCTTTGCAAATTAATGAAGTAGCAGTTTGGGTTTGTTTGCCGTTCTTTTGTCTTGCTTTGGTTTATTTGTTTGTTTGCCAATCAAATTCAATGTATCAATGCTGCACAGAATGAAGGGTAAACTCTAAATTACATGCTACACGGGCAACCTGCCAATTTGGTTCTTGAAAATCATATCAAGCCTTAATACCGCAGCTGCAGTTGGAGCGTGTCACAAACAAACCCGTTTACCGTGCTGCAAAACACTCTTTCTGCTTTGACAAAGAAGTGTAAGGTGCATGAAACCCTCAATTATTTTTTGCAACGATAAAAATTTATATTTTTTGTGCTGACGTTTTTGATTTATCGTGTTTTTAAGACCTCGGTTTGCAAGCTCAGCTGGTTTAAACGGCCAGTAACAGGATCTTCAGTTCATTTGGTTCTGATGGATGTTTTTCTGTCATGACGGCGTTTGATCACCTTTACGTTGACTAATTGGCTACAGTGATTGATATTTGGTGCAATGCAAGTTTCTCTAACAGATGAGCTGCCTTTATCGCAGACAGACAGTGTTTGTCAAGGACAGCGTGATTAATTGTTGGGTTTGCACGGCGCGCTGACATTGAATGAGTACTGAGACAGCTCCTCGTGCATTAAACACGCCGCTTGCTGGTATTTACAGTCAAACTATCAAAACAGTTACTGAACCATGCAGCTGAAGCGATTATCATTGATCATGAGTGGTTTCATATTACTAATGTGTCATTTAGCTGATGCAGATGCAAAGTACAGGGTCAACCGGGAGTATCCTGAGGTTAAAAACCTCTTCAAGGGCACATTCGTGACGCTCATGTGCCAGTCGTTGCTGGAGTTTGAAGCTTCAGATTTTAAACCCTATGCTTGTTTTCAGCTCAAATGTATAGAAAACTGCTGTCATGTGCAGAATGCATGTTGAAAAACAGAAAAATATTCAATAAAAAAGGCACTTTTCAAGCACTGAAAAACACCTTTTACAAAAAGTACTATGGTGGTAACACGGTATCAGCTTGTTTTAATGTGAAGTTCTGCTGAAAAGCAAAGTCATAATTATAACAGTAATACAAAAACCATAAGTGTATGGGTAAAAATTATAGATTTTTCTTTTATGCCAAATGAAGATATTTTGTACATTTCCTACCATAAATATATCAAAACTTCATTTTTGATTAGTAATATGCATTGCTAAGGACTTCATTTGGACAACTTTAAAGGTGATTTTCTCTGTATTTTGATTCCTCAGAACCCACATATTCAAAAATTTCAAATAGTACAAATAGTATTCCAAACAAATACCAACCAAAAAAAACAAAAAAAAAATCAATGGAAAGCGTATTTATTCAGCTTTATAGATGATGTATAATCGTAGGCTAAAAGTACCAGGGTAAAATTACATCACATTAAATAAAAAAAAAACATTAGTAATAATGACATTAATAATAATAATGCATTACATTTAAACATTGGTCTTCTCGACATTCAAAGCTCTAACATTATATAATTTTACCACGGTACCACGACAGTAGACTACTTTTTATAAGAGTCGTCAGAGTACCTGAGCACATAAACGCGTCTCAGAACGTGGTTCAGGCGGATTTTCTGTCTCATATTGACGTGGGATCATCCATAAAAAATAATAATTACTACTTCAACAAGAAAAAAACAAAAAAAAGACTGCAAAAAAAACAACCAACAAACACACAACACACACACCGCGCGCGCGTTACCGAGAGAATCCGCTATCTTGGGAAGGATGATTCATTTTAACGAATCGGTTCGTTTAGATGACTCGTTTCAGTGAGCCGCCATTCTCAAATTGTTTTGATCACCAAAAGTGTTCCTAGTAGTCCATGTTATGTTTTTTTATTTTTTATTATTATTGTTGTAATCAATACATAGATTTTGTCAGATGCCGTTTTGTTATAACAATAAAAAAAAATAACAATAAAAAAAAAATTATTATGATAATTTTAGTGTCTAAAAAACAATAATGTCCCTCTTGGAAAATCCATTTTGAACTTGTGCTAACGGGTGTTTCATTAGCCACCATGATCCAAAACATGTATTATTCTTAATATTGTAAACATTTTTATTTCCGCCACAGTTTCTCCCAAAGACTGTGATGGTATAAACGCTGCGAATCGGCTCGGCTGAATCACTACAATGAATCGGTTCAAAAGAACCATTCGCTCGCGATTCAGACGCCACTACCACAGCGCGATCGAACCCCTCCCAGTTACTCCCGTGGCTTTTGCCACGAACATCAGGCAACAATCTCCAAATATGTTAGCGCTCACATGAAATAACGAGAGAGAGCGTCACATCATATGTTTAAATGATTCACCGAGGATGTGAGAGTCACGGATGCGGCGATCGATGAGTGTTTCTGTCGCAGGTAAGAGACGAACGCATGTCGCCTGTTGCTCAGCCACAAATAAACACACATATTAGAGACTGGCATGCATTCGTCTGTGTCACATATGCATTTTGCATGCTGGGAACTACATGCTGAACATGGTGTGAAATGAGCGGATTATAGGCTACGTGCGTCAGATGATATTAGTATGAGAGTGAATGAACTATTGCACCGTCCGTTTCACATGATGTGCACCTTTTGAATAGCAATTGGCAGGTCATTGATGGCTTTTATCGTGCCGTTTGGATTTGCAGTGCAGCTGGCATGTCTGATTTATCTAAACCAGCCATGCATGAGCAACTTTCATGCTTCACGTTCACTAGGATGTTGAGAACATCCTCTGCTATAAAACACAAGAAAACTCTTTTCTACAAAACAACAGAAAAATTACTACCAGCATCGCTCTTCTCTGCTTTACAAGTCGAGAAAAGTTATTTTCAGCACTTAGCTGTTTGATTTCTACCTGCCTTTGAGATGCTGTCTGCTTGTGAAATTGCTGGAAGAAGGTGATGTTCCCTTTGATCACACCGGAAGGGTCAGATTTCATGCCAGAGCCACTAGGAATAAATCAGGGATAATGCATTGGATCAAAGCTCAGATGCTGCTTCTGTGTGATTGGATTGTTATTATATTTGACACCAGACGCCTTCAAAGTCAGATTCAGATCTGCTGTTTGCACTGAGCAATAGTGTCTAAACACTATATTTGATTCTTTGTGTGCTGCAAGATCTCCCTGTTTTAATACTTCTCTCAAATCCAATGAGAAGTATAATGCACGTGTTAGAAATGGATCAAAAGAAATATCTGTACACTTTTGCCACCAGACGTTGCTTGTTTATGTGAAAGTCGAATAAAATATCAGCCAAACATAATTTTCGTGCTGATTCAAAGCTGTATTGAATGAATGAATCATTGCGAGGACAAGAAAGCCATTATGTTTTCTTTCCCCGGCTCCATGATCTTCACATTATGAACTTTAATGTGTTATGATGATGGTAATGATGGTAAAAGCTTTACAATCTATTTGGCTTTCTTAGAGCTGTGACCTAGATCCAAGCTCTTCCTGTTAATCTGGATCAATGTGTTTTAATGTTAAAACCTGATGTCAGTCTCATTATGACTCTTCCATTCATGATAAGTATGTATGCACTCATTCTTGTACTGCCGACAGCATCTGTAATTTATGTAATTCTTATAGTATCTAATAAATATCTACACATCCTTAGAAGAAAATAAGATGCTCCCCGGAAGCAAATTACATGCAATATTAATACTTGAGAGTGCATCTTGCATAGATGTTTTAAATGTTTAAAGTCGGCATGGACTCAAAAGTCATCCTAATTTTCTAAATGCATGTTATTGATCTTGTGGTGAATGATTTTTCAGTGCATTTGTGTTGTTGTGTATATAATACATCACAAAATAATATAAATTTTTGTAGTTTAACAATATATTTAATTTAATATCATATTTAATGCATTTTAATTTTAATATAATCATATTTTAGTAATATAATCATATTTTAAAAGCATGAACCACCACATTATTTTCCTTATTTATATTAAATTAAATCATGTAAAGTGTTTAATCTAATTATATTTTCATATATTTGTTATTTTAATTGAATTTGTTTTAATAATAAAATATTTGAATCACCACATGGATTTCCTTTACTATAACTGTATATTTATAATAAATTGTGTACTTATTTTAGTAGTAAAATGTGAGTCACCTTTACTGTAACTTTTAATTTGTATTAAGTTGCATTTTTTTGGGTAATTTGCCAGTAAATGTATTTTTAATGTAAAATATGATTATATTAAAATACAAATAGATTAAAATTAAATTTATTTATGTTTTAATATAATCATATATCAGTAGTAAAAAGTCTGAATCACATTATGAATTCCCTTTAACATGGTTTTAACATATAATGTCACCTGCGTGATTTGATAGCTGCTAGTTTTTTTTTATTTACAGTGGGGCAAAGAAGTATTTAGTCAGCCACCGAATGTGCAAGTTCTCCCACTTAAAAAGATGAGAGAGGCCTGTAATTTTCATCATAGGTACACTTCAACTATGAGAGACAAAATGATAAAAGAAAAACCAGAAAATCACATTGTAGGATTTTAAATGAATTTATTTGCAAATTATGGTGGAAAATAAGTATTTAGTCAATAACAAAAGTTTCTCAATACTTTGTTATATACCCTTTGTTGGCAATGACAGAGGTCAAACATTTTCTGTAAGTCTTCACAAGGTTTTCACTCACTGTTGCTGGTATTTTGGCCCATTCCTCCATGCAGATCTCCTCTAGAGCAGTGATGTTTTTTGGGCTGTCACTGGGCAACACAGTCTTTCAACTCCCTCCAAAGATTTTCTATGGGGTTGAGATCTGGAGACTGGCTAGGCCACTCCAGGACCTTGAAATGCTTCTTACGAAGCCACTCCTTCGTTGCCTGGGTGGTGTGTTTGGGATCATTGTCATTCTGAAAGACCCAGCCACATTTCATCTTCAATGCCCTTGCTGATGGAAGGAGGTATCCACTCAAAATCTCACTATACATGGCACCATTCATTCTTTCCTTTACACGGATCAGTCGTCCTGGTCCCTTTGCAGAAAAACAGCCCCAAAGCATGATGTTTCCACCCCCATGCTTCACAGTAGGTATGGTGTTCTTTGGATGCAACTCAGCATTCTTTCTCCTCCAAACACGACAAGTTGAGTTTTTACCAAAAAGTTCCATCTTGGTTTCATCTGACCATATGACATTCTCCCAATCCTCTTCTGGATCATCCAAATGCTCTCTAGCAAACTTCAGACGGGCCTGGACATGTACTGGCTTAAGCAGGGGGACACGTCTGGCACTGCAGGATTTGAGTCCCTGGCGGCGTAGTATGTTACTGATGGTAGCCTTTGTTACTTTGGGCCCAGCTTTTGCAGGTCATTCACTAGGTCCCCCCGTGTGGTTCTGGGATTTTTGCTCACCGTTCTTGTGATCATTTTGACCCCACAGGGTGAGATCTTGCCTGGAGCCCCAGATCGAGGGAGATTATCAGTGGTCGTGTATGTCTTCCATTTCCTAATAATTGCTCCTACAGTTGATTTCTTCACACCAAGCTGCTTACCTATTGCAGATTCAGTCTTCCCAGCCTGGTGCAGGTCTACAATTTTGTTTCTGGTATCCTTTGACAGCTCTTTGGTCTTGGCCATAGTGGAGTTTGGAGTGTGACTGTTTGAGGTTGTGGACAGGTGACTTTTATACTGATAACAAGTTCAAACAGATGCCATTAATACAGGTAACAAGTAGAGGACAGAGGAGCCTCTTAAAGAAGTTGTTACAGGTCTGTGAGAGCCAGAAATCTTGCTTGTTTGTAATAAACAGAAAATAATGTCTGCTTGGTTTAAGGTCTTGTACAGCTTTCTTATAAGGTGATCACAGGCCATAAACCTCAAACTATCAGATTCATCCCTGCAAAGGAACCATGTCAAACTAAAAATGTTTCTCCATAAGAAACTGCAGTTTTGTGTTTAAACAACAAATGGTGATAGAGAGCCCATATGGCTCATAAGTAAGAGGGATAATATACAATCAGCACATCATAATGGCAGAATAAACCCAGACAGTGTGATCAGGACCCTGACGTGAGGCGGGTAAACATATAAAAAATAGACATGGATTATTGATTTGAGAGGAAATACGAGCACAGCTTTACTGGAAGCATCAGTTTCCTGGATGAGTGGTCTTTTATGCTTTGTTGCCATGAGCAACAGTCATCAATCAGGAATATAGTGTGATAGTCAGGTTCTGGAAGCAAAAATTCCATGAATTTTCTCCATAGAGCAGTTGATTTTTTTTAACAGTAACTCATAAACCTGTAAAGACAGATGTACTGAGCTCAGAGGTTGTTAATTGATGGTATGTGCTTTTGTTGAAACCGTCTGTTCACATTATAGCAACTTATTTTTTAAATAATTGTTTAACAGCTGAATTTGTGGTGAAAAACTACATTACCCACGATGCTGTAGAGAAAATTCCACCAATCAGACCGTTGCGGTGTGCAAATCGTGCCAAAAAGCTAGCAGGGAACGAGATTGATGTGATCTGATTGGTCTGGCTATGCTTTCAAAATACTCAAATATTTATATACATATGAATATTTTGCAATAAATGTAAATGAAATAAATCTTTAAAGGAATAGCTTTATATTTCACCATTGTTTTTAATCCGATTACATAATTTGCAATGCTTCCCTTACAATAATTAATCATGGTTTCATTATAGTGAAAGTGTAGTAACCATTGTTTTTTTGGCGATTGATTATCATTTGTGTAACTACAGTTTTACTACTAATACCGTGGTTAAACTATAGTTCGTTTAGCAAAACCATGATTAATTTGGGGTTACCATAGTTTAACTAATAACCATGCTTTTTTGTTTTGTATTAAATCCATGGTTAATTTTCTTAGGGTTCGTGGAATTATAGTTCTTTTCCTCATTGAAGCCGTTAAGTACACAGTCTTGTCTTTTTGTCTGATTTTCAGACACTTTTTGCTTCAAATGAAAGTTTGTAAGGTTGTGAATCACATATGAGCTGGTTGGATTGTTAAAGGCTCATAACACTTCAATCAAGACTTTTTTTAATCCTTAAAGAGAAAATTTGTGAAAAAAAAAAAAAAAAACTTCCAGAACTGAAAAAGTGGGCAGGCACTAATGCATTTGATTTGACCACTAAAAGCCATGATTGACCGATCAGAATCATTCCAGAGAGTCATGTCATAATATAATCTATTGGTATTTGCCTCCTGGAATTAATTGCATTTGGGATTAATCTAGAATTCATCTCAATTCAGAGTATTTTGTTGTTGACAGTTTATGATTGATCATTTTCTCATTTTCTGTGAAGGCCTGTCAGTTGCAAATAGTTTGCACCAAAACACATGAGATCTGCCATCATATAACCCATGTGGCATATCCATGCATTACATCAGCTGGACAGGAGCCTGAGAGTCATTCAGTCAGTCCACACTGGCCCTCAAGAGCCTCAGGCAACACACACACACACACAGACACTCGACTCAGCTCTAGTGAACAATCACTGAGCACATCATGTCAGGACTCCTGGGATACTTATTTTTAGCTCACTATTGATTTAACCTCAAAAATTATAAAATCCCTAAAAATACAAAACCCAAACAAAAACATCAAGAAAACAAAACCTCCATAAACGAAAACTCTTTAAAACATAAATCATTCCCTAAGCTTAATCAGTCCGCTGATATTTCCGTGCACTAAATGCAGCACGCTCAGAAATGTGCAGGTGACACCGACTTCCAGCTGCTTTTATCTCTCACCTTTCAGTCGTTAACATCAATCCGTGATTGGTGTCATGTACTGTATGTACGTGAGTAGCATGTTCTCCGTGTTACTGTGTGTTAATTATAGCTCTCCCTCCCCGCCAGAAATAAAACCAGTTTATGTTAGATGACCTTTCTATAATGTCTCAATGAGTGCCTTCATGACGCTGCTTAGTTTGCCAAACTATCTGCTTAACTTAAAGTACTTAAACTGCAGTCAAGCTGTCTGGGATTGGAGTTGTTTGCTTATTGGTCTATAGAGTGGTAAAATATTTTTGTTTAACAAATAAACCCTGATGGGGTGATCAGTGGTGGGTCTTGTGTTAATCTGAGGGGGTTTATTTTGCAATAATGCCTGATTGGCTGTAAATTATTCTATAGATAACTACACTCAAGCTATTTAAGGAGGGAAATGTTTTATTATATATATATATAGGCCTAACTATCCAGTGATGTAATTTATTTGTACAATCAGAGGAAAATCTATCAGACACAACAAGGGTGTTGAAGTTGACACTAAATGCATATAAAAACAGTCTGTGAATTTGTCATTTTAGCATGCATGTAGTTTCATAAAAGTAAGGTTTTAGTGATGATTACTGAATGCACAAATAATTATGTATGTTCTGTATAGGCCCACTGTATTCATTCTATCTGCATTTATGTGCTGTTTGTCAAATCATAAATAAAATCACATAGATTTTAATGTAAAAAAAAAATTATTAAAGCTGCAAGCTGTGAAGAAAGGGCCCTCAAACCCAGGCTCACCGCCACCCGGTGGCTTTAGGAAAACAGTTAACGGTGGGCAATATGCATTTAAAGTGATAAATATAGGAGGAATATGTCAGTCATTTATATGTGCCAAACTTCCTACTACCAGCTGTTGGCGCTATAACTGTAACTGAATGTTGACATGTAGATGTCTTCAGACCAGGACTTTTATCAAATCTGTGAAATTTGGTGCAGATTGGACATTGCATGTTTAAGTTAGTGTAAAACAAATAATTTCCTGTTGCCAGCAGGTGGTGGTATGATTATAACTGAATATTGGCCTTTAGGTGTGTTCAGGCCAGGACTCTTTTAAAACATGTGCAGTTTGAGGCAGATTGGGCATTGTTTGCATGAGTTACAACAACTTCCTTTTTCATGGCATTAATAGCATGCTTAAGCACTTAGTAAGTGTTGCTATCATGTTTGAGCATATTTCTAGCATGTTTAGCACACAACGGCATATTTTACTGTATTGCTAATAGTGCATCCCAGTGTTAACCATGTCACTTCCTGTTGCCAGTAGGTGACGCTATAAATATAACCAAATATGAGCATGTAGTTATCTTGAGGCCAGGACTCTTATCAAACATGTGAAGTTTGAGGCAGATTGGACATAGTATGCATGAGTCACAACAACATCCTGTTTGATGGCGTTAATAGCATGCTTTAGCACTTAGTGTTGCTAGTATGTTTGAGCATGTTTCTAACATGTTTAGCACAGAATGGCATATTTTACAGTGTTGCTAATAGTGCATCACAGTGTTAAACCTGTCACTTCCTGTTGCCAGCAGGTGGTGTTATGACTAAAACTGAATCTTGGCATGTAGATGTGTTCAGGCCAGGGGCACGTTCAAGCTCAAACCGGTGCGCAGCGTTTTGCTACGGTTTCCGGGTTGAACGACATGTTTCCTGGAAACGGTGTGCAACGGGGTTTGAGATAAGTTTTCTGTTTGGTGGGTGTGTCAAAAATGTAAGCCCAATCAGCAGCAACATGTATATAAACCGAGACAGCTCACAATGCAATTAACATCAAAATAAATTCACAAGAGCAAGTATATTGTTTGTGCAAAATAACTGAAATAATAAGAGCGCAAGTATAGATCTGTAAACTTCTTTAAGTCTGTCTAAATATTATTTAGTAATTGCAATGTCTTCTGGTCCATATCCTTTCCTTAGGAAGGTGTGCTATACACTGAATAATGTAACATAAAATACTATACATATTTATATATTTTGCTATTGTATTGTGGAGCGACACTTCATAAACTTTTCTATACTCCTCTGATTATATAATGGCAAATATTACAATATTATAGCACAACAACAGTGATTAGCAATAATGATAAGCCTAATACTCACAATAAAAATAATAAGGTCACACAGAACATAACACAGTCTCGGAGGTATGAAGTGGATTATCCTTCACCTGAAATGTTTGTCTTTTCATTCTGAAATGCGAGGCAAAAGTTGGATCACAATAAACCACAAATCCCTTCACTTGATTGGGATGTTCTCTTTTATTCTGGATGGCAAGGGGAGTGACTGTAACATTGAGTGTATTTTGCAGTATTAAACACGTATTTATACCGATTTCATCAGGCTCCGAAAATTCTTTAAAAAAAAACACAAAGAGTGGCCTTCTCAGCTGCCATAGTTGCAACTCTTGCATCATTAGAACAGGGTGTTCAACGCACCACCGTTTCCGTTTAAAAAACATTTTGTCAGGGCTGAACACAGCCCAGGCCTCTCATCAAACATGTTAAGTTTGGGGCAGATTGGACACTGCATGGCAGAGTTACAGCAACTTCGTGTTTCAGTGCATTAATAGCATGCTTTAGCACTTAGGTAAGTGTTGCTAGCATGTTTTAGTATGTTTCTAGCATGTTGCCAGTGTATTTAACACTTGTTGGCACTTTTTAATATGTTCCTACGAGTCCATAACATTGTTTAACATGTAACTTCCTGTGGCCAGCAGGTGGCGCTAAGACCGTAACTGAATATGGGCATGGATATGTGTTGAGGACAGAACAACTATCAAACATGTGAAGTTTGGGGCAGAACGGACATTGTTTGTTTGAGTTACAGCAACTTCCTGTTTCATGGCAAAACATCAAACTTTGTCAGGCCATCAGGGACACGCCCCTTGAAGAAAACTCAAGATCTTAGCAATTAACCCTCTCCAAATTTGAAGATCATCCAATTAAAACTGTAGGAGGAGTTTGTCTAAGTATGAAGCTAGGAAATGGCAAAAACTGCACAATCTCGAAGAGGAAATTCAATATAACCGACTTCCTGTTGGGTTTTGGATTTTGTACCTAGAGACATTTTTGTAGGTAATGGTGTGTTACATGTGTGTACTAATTTTTGTACATGTATGTAAAACGTAACTCATCGCGCACTCTGTTGAATGTGTACAGGTGGCGCTATCGAGCTATTTTTCCACACCCTCTTCTGAAACCCATATCAGATGTAAATTTTCGCCAGTTCTGACGCATGTACAAAGTTTTGGGGTATGTTTAAGCCCTCAAAACTGCCATTCACTTTGAAGAAGAAATGGAGCAATTCCAATAGTGTCCTCACACCATTGGTGCTCAGGCTCTAATTACTTTAAATACTAGTGATTGAACAATATGGGTTGTCAATGCCCAATGTTTACAGGGTGACCAAAATAATGCTGATTTTATATAATATTTATAGTATAATAATAGGCTGTGTGTGTGTGTGTGTTTAAAGAAATTATTTGCTGAATTTTGCTGAAATGCTGAATTTATCAGCAAAGACACATTAAATTGATCAAAAGTGACACTAAAGATGCTTTGTAATGTTACAAAAGATTTCTATTTCAAAAAATTCTGTTCTTAATTTTTTATTAATCCAAAAAAACGTTGAAGCTGTTTTCAGCTTTGTTCATATTAAGAAATTATTCTTCAGCAGCACATTTTACATATACATTTGAAAATATTTGAATAGAACACAATTCTTTTTAATTGTAGTAATATTTCACAATATTACTGTCATGATCAAATAAATGCAGCCTATGTAAAATTTTATAATAATAACTCAGATCAGATGCACCTATTATACTGCTGATATAAGCAAATGGTCATTTTTATTACATTTACTCAAAATTCACTAAAACACAAAAAAACGGGAAATGTACATACATTATCCACTGACAAAGCTGTCAGTAGATTTTTCTTAGACTTTAGAAAGCCACATAGCGCTTAGTGTTACACTTATGTCAGTTTCTCTGACAAGCCTCTCTGAGATCTGTATGTTCCCTGTGTTCAGTGGCACATTCTCTTCTAGAGGTGATGGAGGAGAGGTGTCATTCCCACCCATAAATTAACTCGTCGACTTGTTAGCATATGCGTTCACTGTGTCTTCTCCCTCCGCAGGCTCAAACAGACGATGATATTTGACAAGACCCACAGCTATTGGTGATGACGCGGTCCCGCTATGGGGCTCCCGTGAACGGCCTGGGCGTCGAGTATGTTGACTGCCTGTCAGCATGACGCCGTTGGACCTGTGGCTTTCCCGCTCCATCCCCATGTGTCTGCTGCTGCAGAGCCTGGTGCTCATGGTCCTGTGCTTTCCGTCTGCCAGCACCTGTCCCAAGGGTTGCACCTGCCAGCGCTCCGAAAGCCCTCCGCACGGCCTCAACGTCACCTGTAGTCTGTCACGCTTGAAGGAGATCCCACCTGACGTCCCCCCAGACACCCAGCTGCTGCAGCTGGACCGAAACCACATATCTCTAGTGCCCGATCGCATATTTCATGGCTTGAGGATGCTTCGGAGGCTCAATCTCTCCCATAATGCCGTGGAAACCCTCGGCGAGGGGGCATTCGTCGGTTTGGAGGGCTCTCTGGAAGTACTGGACCTTTCCCACAACCGAATCACTAGCGTGCACAAGGACGCATTCGCACGGCTGAAGGCACGTGTGATGGTAGACAACAACCCTTGGCATTGCGACTGCGCCCTGCAGCAGGCGCTGGGTGGCATGGCGCACAACCATGAGGCCGCCACGCGCGTGCTGTGCCGTAGTTCGGAGCTGAGGGACCAAGAGGGCCAGCCGTTCCTGGCCGTGGATGCAGACTTGTGCAACCTGGCCAAGCGGACCACCGACTATGCCATGTTGGTGACCATGTTCGGCTGGTTCGCAATGGTTATCTCTTATGTTGTGTACTATGTACGGCAGAACCAAGAAGACGCAAGACGACACCTTGAGTACCTGAAATCGCTTCCCAGCAAGCCCAAGAAACCGGACGAACTAGAGGACATCAGCACGGTCGTGTGATGTTACAAAGATCGCATGATCCTAGAGACTAAAGGCCCATTCACACCAAGGATGATAACTATAACAAAAACGATAAGAGAATGCGGAAGTTCACACCACAGCTACAATGATAACAGTATATTGTTGCAATCTAGTGCTGTCAAATGATTAATTGCAATTAATCGCATCTAAAATAAAAGTTTTTATTTACATAAATATATGCATGTACATACATGTAAACATTTTCAAAATATGTTCTGTATGTGTGTGTATTCATATATACATAATAAATATACACAGTACACATTATGTTAATAAAAACTTTTATTTTGGATGCGATTAATAGTGATTAATCGTTTGACAGCACTATTGAAATTACTTTTAGAGCAATGTTTTCAAGGTGGTAAATGATAAAAACATCTACAGGAAATCAGAATCCATCTGACTTTAAAGAGCTTGAGTATTCAAAGCAGCAGATGATGAAACGGCAGCGTTATCATCAGAACATTGTCTGTTGATTCTTATCATAAAATGGCCATAATAATAAACATCCCTCAAGGGACGGGCCTTAAACCAGGATGTTGATTAATCTGACACGAATCGTAAATGTCGTCTAGCGTACTACACCTGTCTTCTCTTTTTCCAATGTGCTTTCCTGTTTTTGAGTATGTATTTAGAACAATTTGTGATACATTCCCAACCCTTTGTCCTTACGAGAGAGCAAGAGAGTCTTTTAAACGCGACGTCCAGGTGGCATTAAAACAATCGCAAAGTTGTCCTTTAAACGTGGTCCAATCCCACCTTTAGAGCGAGAACTTGTCTTCAGGCACATCGACACGAGTAATTTTCTATTTTAACTAGTCAGTCGGAACAGATCGTCAATCATAAAGTGGCGCTAATGACCAGTACAGGTATTTTGAGAATTCAAATCTCAGGTGCAAATGTTGATAGACTCCAATAATTTGTAAAACCCTACAATGTTTTGATGCTACCAAGTTTTGATAATCCAGGCATGTGCACATTAGCTACAATGGCAAATCATTTTACTACCTTTAAAAGGCGTGCCGTACCCTTTATTAGCGAAGCGATGGGACATTTCTTCCAACACTCTGAAACTATTATTGTGATCCTGTGCATTTTTTGGTTTGTTTTTGCGTTAAAACTCGTGCACATTAAATCGTGAATCGTTGAGTCGTAGAGCACAACAGTGCTGGTGTGGTGCTTGTCACGTGATTATCGGAACTGTAGTCGAGGAACGTAGTCGATACCTCCATCCGAGTCTTTTGTCAGTAACGTTACTTGTGAGGCTCTTTGTCGATGTCGTAACTCACCGTGCGTAAAAAGAGGCTCCCAAGCCCTGTGTTAGTTATGTGTAATCTACGAGACGGCCAGTGTATTTTCATAAACGTAAGGTTACATCCCTGAAACCAAACTCTCGCTTAACATTTGATGTCCAGGACAGAAAATATACACCCTGGACGAGGAACTTCAGCTTCCCCTTGTGCTGTGGAGGTAGAGCCATTGGCACTCAGTGATATTATTGTGTGTGTACAATAATTCGGGCCGGTTGCGAGCAAAAAATTACAGCTGTCACTCTGTTACTGACCTTATTCTTACGGCTGACTGCCGAGTCCAGCAAAGCAAAGCAAAGCCCAGGGGAGAGCTAGAGGATAGAAAGGGCGGCAGAAGAAGAGAAAAAAAGGAAAACAGGATGCTGGAAACAAGTTCTGGAAGAAATCAGAGCCCTTATTAAAACAGATTGTGGTAGTACCGTGATATAGTAAGTTTCAGATGGCTTTCATGTATCATTGCATTCACTTGCTCCAAAGATACTGTGGTATTTCCATGATTACCATGTCCAAAAGCAATTAGTACTGTGGTGGCGTCCAAAACAGATGGTATTATGATGGATGCAACCATGTACTTCTATTCAAAATTGGGGAATCAAATGTCAAATTTAAAACATTGGTCATTGGGGAAAAAAAATGGTGTTCAGAATATGTTAGTACCATGTCCACAGATTGGAAATACTATAGTAGTGTCCATAGTTGTGTCTAAAAAAACATGGTATTATATCGGATGCAACCATTTATATTCAAGATTGGACACCCGAATGTTAAATTTAAAGCATTTATCATTGGGAAAATAATGCCAATCCGAATATATTAGTACCATGTCCACAAATTGGAAACGCTATGATAGATTTTAATACCATGCTATGATAGATTTTAATACCATGGTGTGATGGATGCATATATATGTCCACAATTGTGGATACAATGTAAAGCATTGACCATTGGGGGAAAAATTGCCAATCAGAATATTAGTACCCTGTCCACAAATTAGAAATACTTTGGTAGTTTTGATACCATACTAGTGTCCAAAAACATGGTAGTATTATGGATGCAACCATATTCAAGACTGGGGGACTAAATGTAAAGCATTGATTATTGGGGAAAAAATTGCTAATCAGAATAAATTAGTACCATGTGCACAAATTGGAAATACTGTGGTAGTTTTCAATACTATGGTAGTGTCTAAAACACATGGGATGCAACCATATATTTTCAAGATTGGGGGGCCCAATGTAAAATGTAAAGCATTGATCATTGGGGATAAAATTGCCATCAGAATATTATTAGTACCATATCCACAAATTGTTAATGCTGCAGTAGTGTCCAAAAACATGGTATTATGATGGATGCAACCATTTATATTCAAGATTGGGGAACCAAATGTAAAACTTAAAGAACTGATCATTGGGAAAAATACTGCTTATCAGAATATATTAGAACCATGTCTACAAATTGGAAATACTATTGTAGTTTTTATACCATAGAAGTACAAAAAAAAAAATGTAAATCATTGAACACAACCATATATATTCAAGATTGGGGGACTAAATGTAAAATGTAAAGCATTGATCAATGTCAGTCAGGGATTGTTAGTATCCTTAAATGTTCAAAAAGTAGAATGTACAGTAGTTTTAATACCATGGCAGTGTGCAAAAATCATGGTATTATGATGGATGCAAGCATATATATATATATATATATATATATATATATATATATATATTCAAGAGTGGGGAACAAAATGTAAAGCATTGATCATTGGAGAAAAAAAAAATGCAAATCAGAATAAATTATTAGCCCAGATTGGAAATACTGTGATAGTTATCAGTACCATGATAGTGTCTAAAAAAACATGGTATGCAACCATATATTCAAGATTGGGGACCCATTTGTCATTGATTATTGGGGTAAAATTGTCATCAGAATATTTTTAGTACCATATCCACAAATTGGAAATACTATGGTAGTTTTGTGAGTGGAATGAGCGTTGTTTCTTTATTGTAACTTCATTGTTGTGTATCCAGTGAAGTGCTTTTTTAAAAAAACTTTTTAAACGGTAATTAAATTCCAAAATTGGTGGCGTTATAATAATGACGTTTGATCGTGGCTTTAACATTGGTTCATCAGAAACATTAGGAGAACTTTAGAAGAACATTAGGAGAACGCTAACCCGACTTCACTGTAGATAAAGAGCTTTTCGTTTGCATAGGAAGGTACCTGAAATCCCTTTAAAGAATCGTGTTTGAATGTACTTATCTAGTCTTTTGCCATGTCTAACTGCGGTTGTTCTACATGCTGTATTGTGCTGGAAAGAAAGCGGTTTCTTAATGCAGACTCCACAGTGAAGCACGCTGTAGCCAAGGACACGGGGGAGAGATTTTCTAAGTGCCTGAAATACTCGTCTATAAGTCTGTCATTCTTCCAGCTACCGATAACTTTGCTTTGAAATCTTTTGTTCAGTCTCGCCTAACTCGAGTCTACTAGGCCTCAAACAGAATATGTATTTACTGCACAAAGATATGGGGAAAACGAATTAAGTTAGCAACTTACTAGAGGTCTTTTAATACAATGATCTCCAAGTTTTCATGATCCCCCTTCACACTAAATGCCTCATCACATGATTCGTGTCACGGCTACAATGCTGTGTGAAGTTTTGGCCTCCACGTGAAAAGTGTTGCAGATTGTGTCGCTAAAGGGCAATTTGACAAGGTTACAAAAAGTTTGAAAATATCTTCTAATAAAAGCTAAAGTCCTGCTGTTTGCTTAGATACATTGGAGAATCAAAACAAAGACACATCTTACTTTTTCTCTGAATGACATGAAATGCATTTGACGTTCCAGAAACAGATATGCACATCAGTTTATCTTCCATCTTGTTTTGATTTCACATTGGATGCATATCTTTGGGAAATAGTTGCTTGTTGTTTAGAAAGGTCAAAATCAAATGGTAAGATTGCTTGACCACAGAATGTGGCACAGCTGTGTCCTAACCAGGTTAACCATCTTTAACGTGTAAATGAGAGGTTTTGTCTAAACCAAACGCAAATTTCTGGATATTTTCTTGATTAGTTGGTTTCTCTTTCTGCATTGTATTTCTGCATCAAATTAACATCAAATATGATCTATAATGCTTGTTATTGTGTCCCATTGTGCAGCATTTTTACATTTACTGAGGACAGAAAAACTACTTACTGTTGGAAACTTACTGCTCCTGCTCAGGACACGGTTTAACACTGTAGTTTGATCCTTCGCCGCATTGTTTTTGATGCATTGGGGAACCAAACGCGAATCATGCGAAAGGGCTTTTATTGGAAAAAAGTAGAGGAAATTTGCAGCATGTGTTTCTTCCTTTGTTAGTTAAGTTTATTTTTTTTATTTTATTTTTTTTTAAGATAATGACTTCATCTTTGTGTAATTTTTTTGTCTTTGTATACATGAAACTGACTTGTGCTCAAAAAAGTGGCGTACCTTGTAGATGTAAAACTGGAGGAGGACCAATGGTACATCTCATTGTAAACGCATGATGTAGAAAAAATGAAATAAAAGAACAATTTACACTGAGTATACATAGACTCTTTTTTTCGGCTCTGTTCCAAAACTTAGCAACTGCCTACATAGGGGGTATTTTAAGATGCACGTCTGAGGCTTGAGACAGCAAATTGTGCTTCTGTTCAAGGCATTTCAAGAGTTTGACAGTAAGGTGCTTGTGTTTTTCACACTGAAGTATCAACATTTGATTAATTATACATTCATAAAAATTTAACCAACATACAAAGCCAACAATATCATCAAAACCACAAAAAAAACAAAAAAAACATGCAGTTATATTTATTTCTCTTTTAGGTGAGGAAAAAAAAGCATGCATGGTGTCAAATTTGCATCCAGTGGCAATTCTCTGGCGCTGAGATGCAAAGTAGAGGTTCATGAATAAAACAAGGGCCGAATTCTGACAAGAGGCCAAATTTGAGAGGATTGAAATGAAAACAAAAGCATTTGAAGGGAGACGAAACACAGTTTGTCACGGGTTCACTGAAAAAGCACCATCAAATCTCTGACACTGACATCTGTTGTCCGTTTTCATCTGAAGTGTGGATGCCTTTTATCATTGCACCATGTCTAAAACGGGACCACAAATTGGATCTATTTTTAAGCCGGTTTAAGCTGTGACAAGTTGAGCCTTATGGTGAGCTGCTAAAATTCACATTTCTGAGAGGCAAAAACGTTCAGATCTGTTGGAGGATGTTGTGCTTAAGGAATAATTGTAAAGATTTCAAGTGGATTTGATGATTTGTAAGCAATTTGCAAGCTATTTGCAATTTGCAAGCTATATATATATATATATATATATATATATATATATATATATAAAAACTTTAGATAGTTAACTAAAACTAAAACCATAAGGAAATTTAAGTACTTGAAATAAAATAAACTTTAACTTTATATATATAGCTGCATCTTCAGCATCAACATTCCTTATTTCACAAACTTTTATACAAACTAAAACAAAAATAAAATGAATAAAATCTAAATAGACATTAAAAATAAAACAAAAAATAAATGTGCCAAAACATTACAAAAGTACTTTAACTGAAGTTAAAATGAAAATGCAAAATTATAAAAACTAATTCAAAACATGCATAAGAACTGTAATAATACCTCAATGATACTAAAATGCTGAAATAAAGTCTGAAACTGTAGTATTGGAGAGCAAAGCATCAAAAGCAAGTTGTTTGGATGTATGAGTCACAGTGTCACAATAGTTTTTGTCAAATGTTTTGTTTGTAAAGTGTGCTTGTGCATGCTTTTTATGCAAATTATACTTGCTTTTAAAATGTTTTCATGTTCTCGGTTTTGAAATGTTCTCACATTTGATTTATTGCAACGGAAAACCCAGTATTCATTATCATATTACAGGTCACATCTTCACAGTTTGCCATAGATATATTTATATTTCTTAATCAATTGATGCATATTCATCACCTTCAATGTTATTGCATTTTCAACCTTGTAAATATTTGAGGATTATGAGAATAATGATGAAAAATGTCTTGAGGTGCTGTGATGTTTCAGTATCAAATGAAACACTAAAAAAAAAATCATAAAACAAAAAACATCCAAAAAAACCATAACAAAAAACAATTAACAACAAAAAACAAACAAAAGCGAACAAACAAAAGCAGTCAAAAACCTGAGCGATTCAGGGAAATTTTTGAAATTAGCTGTGAAAGCATTGACAGGTCGACACGTCCTCGCAGGGACAGACGGATCCTCAAGCATTACTGTCCTTACAAAAAGTGTCAGGTAAATCTACCAGCTCCAGTTTGGAGTTTTAAGTCAGTTTATTCCAGACAGTATTCAAACCTCGTACTCAAAGCTTTGAGCTCAATTATTATTCCAGTGTTAATGCGTCTTACCGTGTCCTTGCTATTAGAGACATTCAGTTTTGATCAGAGCTTTTGCTAAATGAAAATACAAGCCACATGCACCGTAATTTTTTTTTTTTTTAATATTATTTAAGTCTTATGCATTTTATGTTTAATTCAATGTTAGTTGCCGTTTTTCTTTTTTTAATAATTAATTGGGAAATAGTTGACAAAAATAAAAATTTTATGTGAATTTCCTCACCCTCAGTCAATCCAAGATGTAGATGAGCTTGTTTAATCATCAGATTTGGAGAAATTTAGCATTACATCACTTGCTCATCAATGGATGTGAATGGGTGCCGTCAGAATACAAGTCCAAACAGCTGATAAAAACATCACAATAATCCACAGCACTCCAGTCCATCAGTTAATGTCTTGAGAAGTGAAAAGCTGCGTGTTTGTGCGAAACAAAATCCATCAAGATGTTTTTGATATTAATTATGTTGTCTCTCACATCAAAATCCACCCACATATTTGTTTAGAACTGTTTTGGCTTGTGAACAGTGCATGGTTCTCTCCTGATTCAGATGAGATGACTTTTTCACTGGAGAAAGCGTTATTATGGATAGAGGAGCCTATTTTATTTTAGCTAGAAGCAACAGTTTGAAGTTAAAAATGTCTTAATAATGGATGGTTTCTTACAAACATGCATCTTTTAATTTTTCAAGATGTTAACTAATGTACTGGAGCGGTGTGGATTACTTGTGGATTATTGTGATGTTTTTATCAGCTGTTTGGACTTTCATTCTGACGGCACCCATTCACTGCAGAGGATCCATTGGTGAACAAGTGATTTAATAATATATTTCTACAAATCTGATGAAGAAACAAACTCATCTACATCTTGGATGGCCTAAGGCTAAGTACATTTTCAGCCAATTTTCAGCCAAAGTTTCTGGATGAACTATTCCTTTAAAACCTCTTTTTTGTCATGGCTTCCTCGAAAAACCCATCCTTATATGTACTGTATGTTCAGGGCATTTATTATGATATATTTAATATCCTCTCAGAGTCTCGGGTGCAAAAGATGAATATCTGCTTTGGCGGTGCTGTGCGTCACATGTCGTTTGTATTGCACACAGGCCCGGACATGTTCACATTTAATTATTTTTATGTGAGTCTGGAAGCACAGACATGTCTTTTAACGCTCCAAAGACGGAGTCCCTGCAGATTCTGGAAGTACGTTTGCCTGTTCTATAAATATTAAATCAGGCCGAGAGACATTTGAGCCATCGCTGACACAATGCTTTGTTCATTCCTTCTGTAACCTTCATCATGTGTTTCGGGACACAGATTGCTGTGTGATTACATGCAATAAAACCGTTGTTCATATCATATGCGATACATGCACTCCAGAGAAATCGAGTTTATTGTGTTTCTGTGTAGTTGGGATCATATGTTGGGCCATGATGCATCTCACAGTGTTTGTAATAAAAAGATGCACCAGTGATTACATGATGTCCATGATAATGTTATTGCTCACAGGTTGCAATCAGGAGATTTCATGCACTGTGGAAAAAAAAATGTTATTGCAGTATGTTTTACAAGAATATACAATTTTAGTCTTTAAATGTCACCTTTAAATCAATGCTGTTTGCTTTATATTGTTTGTGAAATATACTAGCAAGTTCTGATGAGAAATGTGACATCTCTGACTTTTAATACACTCTGATCAGATTCTGTATTCATTTGAGGCAAATGTGAGATTTCTGGGATCCTGGGATCCGGGAAATTCTTTCTCTGAGAATATCTTAGTTGTGATTTTTCATTTATTTGAGGTACAAAACCTCTTTGAATTTGTCTTCCTCTCATGTTCTTGGCCTCCGATCGTTCGCAAACAAACAAACCCCTCCGGCTCTTGGTTTGAATGGAGTTTGAATAAAAAGGAAGGATTAATGCTGGAGCTTTTCTGTTTCGTGACACATTAACAATATCAAAAAATCTAAAAAAAATCACACATCGATCACGATTTAAACGCGAGGACTTACTAAACAATTAAACTAAATTAATCTAATGACAGAGAAAGCACAATGTCTCGCTCCAGCAATGATTGTTTCATTTGTGAAATGAAGCCTGTGTTTTCTGTCAGAGTCGGTGTATACTAATGAAGCGTTTGCGTAAACCAGAAGCCTCATTCTCATGCAGAGCATCCAGAATATTCCACTAATGAGGAAAGTCTTTCCAATTAAATTCTCTGAGGCCGTAAGGAGATGTGAACAACACTTTAGTGGTCTTTTTACAATTTCAGAATTGCACTGCATGAGAATTCCGAGCTTCCATAAAAGAATAATTAACCTGGAAATGAAAACACCTTCATGTCTCCGATTTTGTTCACTGTGTGACGTAAAATAATAAATTTTCATGCATTTTTGAGCTAAATAGTGACAGGATGTTCATTCCTTTAAGTGTGAAGTGTTTGGTCAGAGACGATTGTGTCCTATTTGCACATAACAAAGCTGTTGCACAGACTGTTATTTCTCAAAAGTGTGATGATTAAGGAGTGTCTTTGAGAAATGTGTGATTTTGCATCGACGAAAACATGATCTTCCTTTATTGTATGACCTTTCTGAAGACACATATCATCAAGCATATGATTAGACGTGAATTTGAGAGGGCTGAGATAGAGATGATTTCTTATAGTATCTTTATTTGTTCAATATATTCATTTTCTTTATTAAGTTCGAAAACACATCATTGGTCACCTCCGTCTCTGTGTGGTGAATTGATTCACTGATTCAAAATGCTGATTCAAAGACTCATTTGCACCGTTGTAGACTGAATTCTCTTTAGTGAATCATTTCATAGATTCAAAGCTGCATTTGCACCATTGTTCACTGAAGTCGCTGTGTTGTCAACTGATTAATTGATTCAAACCTCTGATTCAATTATTCTTTCACGTCATTGTTCACTGAAGTCTCAGTGTAGTGAATTTATTGATTCACAACACTGATTCAAATACTCATTTGTACTATTATTCACTTAAGTCATTTTGTTGTGAATTGATTGATTCAAAATGCTGATTCAATTATTTATTCAGTAATTTTTGTTTTATTGTTCACTGAAGTCTGGGTGTGGTGAATTGATTCATTGATTCAATACTCTGATGCAATTATTCCTTCAATTATTTAATTATTCATTCACCTTGTTTACTTTAAGTCTCTGTGTGGTGAATTGATTTATTGATTCAATACACCGATTCAATTATCCATTCAATTATTCATGCTCATCGCTGTTCATTGAAGTGTTTGCATGTTGAATCGATTCATTATTATTTCGGAACTCTGATTCAAAGACTCATTTGCATGATTGTTCACTAAAGTCTTTGTAAGATGTTTCTCATCAAAACCTAAAAATCTATGTAGGCTTATGTATACAGTATATGTTTATATGATAAGATATATGTTTTAGCTAACAGTATCTCCTAGCAGTGGATAAAGTTACACAAAGTGAAACTGGCATGTTTTGTCCTTCCTGCTATGTTACGCAAGATTTGTACGCCTCACCTTTCAGTGGGAGGATGTTTAAAATCACACACCGGAATAGTTTTACACACCTACATCCACCTTCCGCCTCCATCCGGAATTGCCCAGTTAAAACGAGGCCCAAACGAGTGGATGTTTTCCTCCACGCGGCAGCCTCGATAACGCTCAATTACAACAGACTGATTTAATGCTCTCACGGAAGTCAGAGATCATTCATGAGAGCGCCGATATTACAGCTTTCTCCAGAGACTAAATACAGAGTAAACTGAGACTTTTTCCTGAAGACTTCAGCTTCTCAGATGTTTCTCCTGAATCACGTGTCTCCAGATTTTCATCTGAAATCTCTGAAGATGTGCTCAGATTTGCCAAGATTTCAATAACATTTCTCATCAGATCCTCCCAAAACCAAATTATCATTAATTTGATGCTTCTGTACTGTAACTGTGACAACAAATGTCTTATTTTTATTTAATCTAAAGAACTGTAGGAGAAACAAAGTTGGTACTTTAATGACTTAAGGCAAGAATGGGGGGGGGTGTATTAATTAAAAACTAATTAAAATTAATAATAATTATAATATCGCTATACTTCGTCAGCTGGTTGATTACATTAAGAATTGCAAACTTTTTTCATTGCAAGTTTTCTGAAGTGTTATATTTAAAAATGCAAATGTGGCAATGTCTAATTAAATATACACTAATTTGCATACATTTCCAGAACAGTAATCTGAACATTGGATGAAGTCGGATTAAAAAATGTTTTTAATTCTGTTGACTTTATTAGAATCAAGGGGGATTTTGGGTTTTTTACTTTTTATCACTCCATAAATCAAGTAATAAAATGTTGCATAAAATCAGACAAATGATAAACAAACCCCTTTGTAATAATGACTTTAAATAAAACTTTAAAGTTTGGTGTATAAGTAATGCTGAATTGGAGATTTATAGATTAAAGTTATGCATTGTATATGAAATCTGTATACGCAAATTAAAAAGTGCAATAAATCAGCACTTATAGTGTACTTTGCATGTTTTCTCTCCACTAGTCTGAAAACAAAAATGTTAGGAATCACCAAAAAATGATCAGTGCATGAAAAAACAATGTACTGTGTTTAACTCGGGAAAAACTGTTGGTAATTTTTCTCTTTATCTCTTTTCCGGCTATTTATTTTGCATTTGAAATGGTAATGCTCAAGTTGGTTTTGTAAGATTAGTTGCTGAATGTGAATTGTGAACGCTGTGAGAGTGAGTCTCCTACTTGACTGTTTGCAAGTCTGTTATTGTAATGTATTTTTAACACTGGAACAGCTAAATATGACACACAGAGGTTGTGTGAGTCGTCCATGGCAACACACGCGTGTTTTAACACGGCACGAATCTGCGAATCTCACGGGCATCGAATCTCACAGGACTTCAAACTCTCTGCATGCTAAAATATGCTGTCTGAAATTTTGAAGTGATCTCTGCAATTAGTGATCGTGAGGAGCTTGACAGGCTGTCAAATCTGAGAGAGCGTTTGAAGCATGATGGAGCCGCTGAAGTGTGTAACTCCATGCTCAGACCACACACACACACACACACTCACAGACACACATGGCTTAATCTACAGGCTTTGTCTGTTTAGAGCAACAGAGCTTTTCCCTAAATGCACAATATGACTCAATAACCTCTGTATTTCCTCATCAAATATGAAACCCAACCATCATGAAGGTATTAAAATACTGCATCTCTTAGTCTTCAATGCACATTTCTACCATTTTTTTTAAGAATACAGGACATAGAGCAAAAACATTCCACAGAATGTGAAAATAGCGGCTTATATAGAGAGAGAATTGCTATGTGTTATAAGAATGTTTATTTATATTTTGAATTAGCTTTAATTTTTTTTATTTTAGTTTAGGTTTTAATAATTCTTTGCCATTTTTATTCATTTATCATTTAAAAAAAATATTTATATTTAATTTATTTTGTTTCAGTTATAGTTTAAGAAATTGTAGTACTTCAAAATAAACCGACTTTAGTTTTTCATCTTATATTTTATTTAATATGTATTTAAATTAACAAAACACATTTAAAAAACTTAGCCGACAGTTTTTATTTTAAATTAAGTTTTATTTATTTGTTTTAATATTTCTGCTTAGTTTTCTGTTTAAGATGAAATTAATATCTGAATTAATATCAGCTGTGATATTAACATTTTAATCTTTTTGATCAGACCTCCACAAGTTAACCAGAGGAAAACTGTATCGCTCAAAGATTGCTCTTTTAAAAGGAGACATACTGGAGTTCTTATTTATATGTTTCATTTTAACTTAAGTACCAACTTTGTATCTTTGTATCTTATGTATCTTTAAGGTACCAATATGGACTCTTTAGGTACAAAGATGTGCCTTTTGAAAAGGTACCGCCCCAGTGACAGCTTTTGTACCTTTTTTTCTGAGAGTGTACGGTAAGTCTTTTTGTTGCCATTGCTGTTAAGAAGAAGAAAAAAAGAATAAAAAAAAAAGACTATAAATAACACCCAATGAAAAAAACAAAAAAACAACAAAAAAAAAAAAAACCAATTTAAAATGTAAAATATTTTTATTTCTGAGATGATATCGGGACATTTTCTAAATGAAGCATGTTTCCATACTAATAATTAAATAATTCTACACTCTATTGCGCAGTATTTAATACACTAGTGTTTTATTCTGGCTGTCCGTTGAGTGCTGGATAGCAACTGATTACATGTCATCTAGATTACGTAATTAGATTCCATTTGAAGTTAGATTATATTACATTTGAAAAATGCTCGTAATCAGATTACATTTACTTTTTATGGATTACATGATTAAAAATTATTCACACAACAACAGTAAATTATTATTATTTAACGATTGCCTAAAATGATTCTTCCTGATTACACACTGACTACAGTGTTTATCATGTAACCTGTAATCAGTGACAGCGTACAGTCTGTAAGTGATTTACACAGCACTGTCTGTCTGGTTTTGTTTGACTGAGTTTCTCAGTTGTTGTTAATCAGATGAGTAGTGTTTGACCTCTCATCTCTTCAGTGCATGTGCGTGTGATTCCTCTCAGGCTCATCACAAGTGTTTTTGTGATGGAAAAGCCTTTGGTGCGCTCATGTTTACTCAGACCCAGCAGCACGCCTGAATGTGTCTGTTTATAGCAAGCAAACAGGCCGTTTGGCAGCTTGGGCTGCTTTCTGCTCTTCTCTCCTCATTTCCTCCAGTTTCTCTGTGTCTCTCGCTCTGAAAACTCGAGGTGTGAGCGAAGAGTGAAAACTCGTTCTATACCTCCACACATTCGGCTTGAGTATGCAAAAAGTGACACCTGGAGATTGACAAGAACAAGAGAAGAAAACTCAATAACCACAGCTAGACTAACTGACTCAAACAGCATTACATGCATCAGCATGCTGTCTGAGACTGTAGAGTCAATGTTCTGATGTGCAATAATGACCAGACATAAAATAAATGTACTGTACTGTATATAACACAAACTAAAAATGAGATTTTGTTTAAGTTGTGGTTACCTGGGAAAAACCTGAGACATTATAATGTGGCTGCTTAGGTGTTTTGGGTGTTAAGACAAAAAAACCTATTTGGTTGCAAGTTAATTAATAATAAGTTATTGTTAGGTATTAACTTGTTAGGTGGTTATTGAGGTATTTTTAGCACTTAAGTAGTTGCTAAGGTGTTGCTAAGATGTGTTTGTGTGGTTGATAGGTGGTTACTAAGGTCTTTTGAGTGGTTGTTAGGTAGTTGGGTAGTTGCTAGGTGTTTACTAAGGTGATTGATGTTGCTAAGGTGTTTGTGTGGAGACAAAAAATATAACATTCAAATAAAATTAGATTTTTAGATTTGAGCCATGTTTACCTGAAACTGCAGTTGCTAAGGTATTTTAAGTGGTTGTTAGGTGGTTGCTGAGGTAGTTGTTAAGCAGTTTCTAAGGTGTTGCTAAGAAGATTTGGTGGTTGCAATGGTGTTCGGATGGTTGTTAGATGAGATGTTCTGGGTGGTTAAATTTAATTTGAGTCATGTTTACCTGACATTGTAGTTGCTAAGGTGTTTTGGGTGGTTGTTTGGAGGTTACAAAGGTGTTCTGGATGGTTAATAAGCGGTTGTTAAGGTGTTCTGGGTGGCTGAAAGGTCATTGCTAAGGTGTTCTGGGTGATTGTTAGGTAGTTTTTAAGGTGGTTGCTATGTGGTTGTAAAGATGTTCTGGGTGGTTGCTAAGGTGTTTTGGATGATTGTAATGTAGTTGCTAAGGTAGTTGGGTAGTTGCGAGGTGTTTGATAAATTGCCAAGTTGTTTGTAAGGTTGCTAACCAGATTTCTAAGATGTTCTGGGTGGTTGCTAAGGTTTTTTGCTAAGTCGTTATGGTAGCTGCTAGGTGGTGTGATTGTTATGTAGTTGCTAAGGTAGTTGGGTAGTTGCGAGGTGGTTGCTCAGGTGTCTTGCTGGTTGTTAGGTAGTTGCGAATGTGGTTTCTAAGATGTTCTGGGTGGTTGCTAAGGTGTTTTGGGTGGTCGTTAGGGTAGCTGCTAGGTGGTTGCTCAGGTGTTTTGGTGGTTGTTCGGTAGTTTCTACGGTGGTTTCTAAGATCTTCTGGGTGGTTGCTCAGGTATTTTGGTGGTTGTTAGGTAGTTGCTAAGGTGTTTTGGGTGGTCATTAGGGTAGCTGCTAGGTGGTTGCTCAGGTGTTTTGGTGGTTGTTAAGTAGTTGCTAAGGTGGTTTCTAAGATGTTCTGGGTGGTTGCTAAGATGTTTTGGATGGTTGCTTGGTTATAGCTGTTAACAGTCAGCTTGTGTACACTTTTGAAAAATACTTTCAATTTTTATTCTGTTTCTACTGATAAATTACAATGTAGTTATTTAATATACTAATTAAACATTGCTAGAGTACTCCTGTTTTTGTTTTAGATTATTATTAATATTGATAAACATCTGTATTAGGTCTTTTGTTCCATTTTTATGATGTTAAACACAAAATCTGGAGGAAAGATATAAGCACTGCAGAATGACACATACTGTAATCCACATTAATACTCAGTGTTATAGGTTTGTTCACACATAGTAATAGTAATAGTCACACTTGCCTAACCAAAAATATCTTAGCCAACTAAACTGGCAATGACATCATTACATCATGATCTCAAAGACCATAGAGCGAAATGTTAAAGACAAGAAGCTGATGATACTGTGAGAAATAATAAAGACAAGACATAAAATGTCACGTTACATAACAGAAGAAAATGAGAAAATAGAAAAATCTACAACTGAGTCATTGCATGAGTTTGTCATTATCTGACTCACTATCATTGTTTCATGTGAATCACTGAAGCTTTGAGATGGAAATGTGATTGTGAATGGTGTCGCATTCAAAGCAAACACTCATGAAGTGGCTTTCACAACTCATTTACTCATTTACAGCACATTCAGCATGAAAAAAACATGTACTGTAGTTCATTACCAGAATTTCATCAAGACTTAGAAACTTAGCACTTCAATTCTAGCAATACTAGAATTAATTGATGTAACCTTTATACCCTTTATTGCTTTAGTGTTAACTGCCATTAAATACCTGAAACCCATTTTTTAGGTGGTTGATATACTGGCGGTGGAAAGGGGGTTGGTAAGGCATTTTTTGATATACTGGCCAGTTGTTAGGTGGTTGTTAGGTTGTCTGAGGTGGTTGGTAAGGCATTTTGGTGGTTACTAAGGTGTTTTGGATGGTTCTTGGGTGGTTGTTATGGTGTTTGGGGTGGTTGTTAGGTGCTTACTAATGTGCCTGGGTGGTTGTTAAGTGTTTTGGGTGATAAGATGTTTTGTGTGGTTGATAGGTGCTAAGGTACTAAGGTGTTCTGGGTGGTTCTTCAGGTGTTTTGGATGGTCGCTAAGGTGTTTTGGGTGGTTTCTAAGGTCTTTTGGTGGTTGTTATGCTTTGGGAAAATGCTATGGTGTTTTGGGCGGTTGATAAGATGTTTGGGCAGTTTTTAGGGTTTGTGTGGTTTCTAAGGTATTTTAGGTGTTTTGTTGTTAGGTTTTGGTTTGTGTTGTTAGGTGATTGGGTGTTTTGGGTAAGGTTGTTTGGGTTGTTGGTGAGTTTGGGTGGTTGTTAGGTGGTTCTAGTGTGTTTTGGGTGGTTGTTAGTTGGTTATTGCGGTGTTCTGGGTGGTTCCTAAGGTGTCTTGGTGGTTCCTAAGGTGTTTGGGTGGTTGTTAGGTGGTTCCTAAGGTGTTCTGAGTGGTTCTTCAGGTGTTTAAGATGGTCGCTAAGGTGTTTTGGGTGGTTTCTAAGGTCTTTTGGTGGTTGTTATGCTTTGGGAAAATGCTATGGTGTTTTGGGCAGTTGATAAGATGTTTGGGCAGTTTTTAAGGTGTTTTGGGAGGTTGTTATGTTTTGGGTGAATGTTAGGGTTTGGGTGGTTGTTAAATTGTTTGGGTGGTGGCTAAGATATTTTGGGTGTTTTCTAAGGTGTTTTGTTGGTTGTTAGTTGGTTATTAAGGTTTGAGTTTGGTTTTGAGTGGTTGCTATGTTTTGGATGGATGCTAAGGTATTTTGGGTGGTTGTTAAGGTGGATGCTAAGGTGTTTTGTGTGATTTTTAAGGTGTTTGGGTGGATGCTAAAGTGTTTGGGGTAGTTTTTAGGGTTTGTGTTAAGGTGGATGCTAAGGTGTTTTAGGTGTTTGTTAAGGTGTTTGGGTTGTTGTTAGGTTTTGGGTGGTTGTTATGGTGTTTTGGGGTTTTGGTTGTTCTAAGGTGTTTGGGTAGTTGTAAGTTGGTGATTAAGGTGTTATTGTTGGTTGTTAGTGTATTTTGGGTGGTTGTTAATTGGTTATTGCTGTGTTCTGGGTGGTTGTTAAGGAGTCTTGGTGGTTCCTAATGTGTTTTGGGTGATTCTTAAGGTGTTTGAGTGGATGCTAAAGTGTTTGGGGTAGTTTTTAGGGTTTGTGTGGTTTCTAAGGTATTTTAGGTGTTTGTTAAGGTGTTTGGGTTGTTGTTAGGTTTTGGGTGGTTATTAAGGTGTTTGGGTTGTTGGTGATTAAGGTGTTCTTGTTGGTTGTTAGTGTGTTTTGGGTGGTTGTTAGTTGGTTATTGCGGTGTTCTGGGTGGTTCCTAAGGTGTTTGGTTGGTTGTTAGGCTAAGGTGTTCTGAGTGGTCGTTAAGGTTTTTTTGGGTTCCCGCCTAGACGACACCTGCCAAAAAGGAAAATAGCTTCAGAGCTGGAGTAAGTTTTTGATCAGAAAGACAAAATATTTTTTATTTGGTATAATGTGCACTAATGAATAATTCACAGTAAGAGTGGGAACATAAACAGATCATTGTGGTTTCCTGTTGACTTTAAATGATGGTAAACTCTGTTTTCCCCAAAGGGCCCAGTGCTGTTCCCTTCCGGGAGGAGCCACATTAACTGCTAATAGTCGAGTGTGGTCTCACACACGGCATCCAAATGTGAAACTTGTTGTGACAGCGGCTCGACCGACACACAGTTGCATCATTTTGCCTGTGGATAAAATGCCAGTTTATTATTCTTATTACCTTGTGTTTTTTCTCTTCCCCCATCATAATGAGCCCAGGCTCTCTTTAGGAATGGAGATATGTAAATGGAGCGGTTGTAGTTGGTGGAGCAATCCTTCTGTTTGCTTTCATGTGGGACCCAGGCAGCTTGTTAGAGGAAGGCTTTCACAGTTTCCCAGCCGCGCGATCTGGCAGCGAGCTCGGTGACGGCTGTGGCACGTCGGAGAGGTGATGTGTGGAAAACACAGAAATAACATCCAGCTCACAGCAACTCCCAGTCCGCCGCTCACCAGCACAATAACGCGCCCCTTTGCTTTCCAACAATTGAAGAAGTCTTTTGGTAATTAATTTCTGTCGGCGGAGGCCTGCACACCTCATTGAGGGCGGATTTGGTCTTGTGTCTCTCCTATGAGTCTGTATTTGCTTAATTATGTTATAAGAGGGCAGAACGCCATGACTGAATGAGAGCTCAGAAACAACTGCTGTAAATGAGTTTCATGGGAGATGAACTGAAGAAGTGCCTCAGGCGTAATCATTTTCACAGAATCATGATATTGTCTGTCTGTCTGTCTGTCTGTCTGTCTGTCTATCTATCTATCTATCTATCTATCTATCTATCTGTCTATTGTTCTGTCATTCTATCTTTCTGTCATTCTATCTATCTATCTATCCATCCATCCATCATCCATCCATCCATCCATCTATCTATCCGTCCGTCTGTCCGTCTGTCTGTCTGTCTGTCTGTCTATCTATCTATCTATCTATCTGTCTATTGTTCTGTCATTCTATCTTTCTGTCATTCTATCTATCTATCCATCCATCCATCATCCATCCATCCATCCATCTATCTATCCGTCTGTCTGTCCGTCTGTCTGTCTGTGTCTATCGTTCTGTCATTCTATGTATGTGTGTATCTATCTGTCTGTCTGTCTGTCTGTCTGTCTGTCTGTCTATCTATCTATCTATCTATCTGTCTATTGTTCTGTCATTCTATCTTTCTGTCATTCTATCCATCCATCCATCCATCCATCCATCCATCTATCCATCTATCCATCTGTCTATCTGTCTGTCTGTCTGCCTATCTATCTATCATCTATCTATCTATCTATCTATCTATCTATCTATCTATCTATCTATCTATCTATCTTTCTTTCTTTCTTTCTGTGTTTCTGTCTTTCTGTCTGTCATTCTGTCATTCTATCTATCTATCTATCTATCTATCTATCTATCTATCTATCTATCTATCTATCTATCTATCTATTATAGGTGCTGGCTCTTGCAAAAAAAAGGTATATAGGTGTCTGTCTGTCTGTCTATCGTTGTGTCATTCTATCTATCTATCTATCTATCTATCTATCTATCTATCTATCTATCTATCTATCTATCTATCTATCTATCTATCTATCTATCTATCTATCTATCTGTCTGTCTGTCTGTCTGTCTGTCTGTCTGTCTGTCTGTCTGTCTGTGTCTGTCTGTCGTTCTGTCATTCTATCTATCTATCTATCTATCTATCTATCTATCTATCTATCTATCTATCTATCTATCTATCTATCTATCTATCTATCATCTAGCTATCTATCTATCTATCTATCTATCTATCTATCTATCTATCTATCTATCTATCTGTCTGTCTGTCTGTCTGTCTGTCTGTCTGTCTGTCTATCTATCTATCTATCTATCTATCATCTGGTTCTGCAGTTTCTGTCCTCATCCTCAGTTTTTGGCTCTTTGCATTTTAGGCCTGAAATAAAGAGAAACTCTCGGTTTTTGAGGAATGATTTGCTGTCAGATGGGAATAGACTTTATAAAAAGATAAGGAGGAAAAATCCCCTTTAAAGCACAAATGACAACAAAAACTACCACAGATGGCAATCAATAGGACGACGGGGCATTTATCTCGTCCAGCTCAAAGGTTCAAAGCGAGCGCTTCTACTCAAGCTGCTGTTACCTTCAGCCGCAATAAAACCACAGAGACAGATGGAAAAACACTGAAAATATGTGTGTGTTCGGCTTTCCTCTTCAGCTTCCAAAAATGCAATGAGAGGTCACTTCAGTTGCTTCGTCCTCTTCTCCATCTCTTTCTATTTCAATGCCTTTTTGAGAGACCGCGTGAGCCATTGAATATCAACACATGGTATCTGGCTGCCAAAAGGTGTGAATGTTTTTACTGTGGATTGGATTTAATCTGAATATATTTGCATATATTAAAGGAAAAAAGCATGTAAAAGAAAAAGCACAATCACTTGAATGTAGTCTTTAAAAAAAAAAAAAAATCCTGTCAGGTTTGAATGCCTGATGAATGTCACATGACTAAAACATTATCTCAACAAATATTGGATTTTGAGCAACAGTGCATGATATTTTTCTATTTCATATTATTTGCTTTTAATTTCCTTTGAACAAATAAACCCATTTTAAAACATAGCACATGTTTGGTTTTAGTGTTATTTTTTGCAAAGTTGTGCTCTCTCTCTCTCTCTCTCTCTCTCTCTCTCTCTCTCTCTCTCTCTATATATATATATATATATATATATATATTGTAATTACAGTATCATTTTTTTTTTCATTTTTATTTGCCGTGTTCTAAAAATAATCTACTTTAAAATTATTTCATAATATACATATTTCAATTTTTTATAAAAAAATTTGTATAAATCACCAATTTTATAATTAATTCATTATATATATATATATATATGTGTTGTATATATATATTTATATATATATATATATATATATATATATATATATATATATATATATATATATATATATATATATATTCATATATATATATATATAGTGAGTGTGTGTTTGTGTGTGTGTATATATATATATATATCTATATATATAGTATATATATATATATATATATATATATATACACACACACACACACACACACACACTCACAATTTATTTTACATTTTATGTACAGTGTTTTAAAAATTGCCTGTTTGAAGTTGATGTTTTAATGATTTTTTCCCCCAATGAATATAATTAAATCATCATTAAATTCAAAAAGACATGGTGGAAATTAGACAAAATTGAAGAAAATTAAATATCTTGCTAAGAAACAGACACTACTTCCTTTAATACTTTATCTTATATTTTATACTATAATGTTTAGATTTTTATATATATTTATATTTTGTGCAGTGCAATGATATTCATACATTTTAATTGTGACTTCAGTGTCCAAGTGCATTTGATAGAAAGGTTGAAACTGTCCAGTCCAAACAAAGACATTACTCAAAACCATGAGTCAACTTCAAACTACCTAATACTTCAATGTCCATGAGGATGACAAAACAGAGCTAATCGCCTCTCAGACTTCTGACATCGGTTGTTCAGCTTTGAGAAATGAAGCAGGGCCGGAAAACACCCCAAGCCTAGTCAAAAACAAAAAACAAACTCTCAATCAATCGCTTATGTAAAAAAACCCATTATCAATCAAAATATAAATGCAAACGCGTATCCATCTCCACTACAGGGGGTAAGCCCAAGAAATATGGGATTTCATGTAACTGGCCATGACCCTTTCACCTCAGACCAGCTCAAATAACTGCACACTCATGCAGGAGGAGAAGAAAATGACTGCAAAAATACATCGATTAAACTTTCACTAAAGAATGTTTTTGCTTAGCGCTTGTTCTTGTTATCAGATTTTCCTCTTGTCTTCTGACATTTAAAACAAACAATTTTGACAAGGTATGAATGTAAAAAAAAAAAAAAGACCAATTTGTTTGTAATGTGTCTAATACTGACTAAGGCACAGATTTTAATATAATAACTTGTTTTAACACTGACATCTAGTGTAAGTAACATGACACTGTAATACAGACAATATACTGTATCTGTACTGCAATAGGATGACTTTGCTTTTGCTTTACAAATGTACTAAAATAATTATTTTAATGAAAATGCCACATTAAAAACAAGCAACAAATAATAATAAAATAACAAAGCATAATAAATCTTGCTCTTATTAAATTTAAACTTGTGTAAAAATAAGTTTAGCCAAAAAAATAACATAAATTAAGTAAAATAAACAAGATGAAATAATAATAATAATAATAATAATGCATTTTTATGTGGTTTATATAATATATATATATATATATAGATATATATATATATATATATATATTTCAAATAAAACAAATACATTTTGCATTAAAAAATAACAATGGCAATACATTTTTCCTCATTTTTAAAAGACTATACTGAAATTTTAAAAACAAAAGAAAAAAACTAGAGCACTGAAAGAGCAGTTTTTAATATAAATATATATATATTATATATATATATATATTATATATATAATATATATATATATATATATATCTATAATATATATATATATATATATATATATATAAAATTTGTTTTTTTGGGGGGGGGCTTTTATTTTGACAGGTAGTATTGTTATATTGTCACGTGCTTCACATAATTTCTGTTACCGATCGAGAATTCATACTAAACGCAACTAGTAAACAAAATTTTGCGAAACTCAGATACTTAAAGAGTAACTACGTAAAACTTCCTGAAGAAAAGAAAAATCCTAGATAATTTAAATAATCTTAAATAACAATCTTTTATGGACTTTTATTGCATTTCTTCAGCAGGCAGTGATCCCGAAATCCTGCCGCTTCCTGCACGTCATTCCTGTCTCATATTTACACACAGAGCCGAGCAGCAAACCTCAGCGTGTGTGTGTTTAAATAAACGCTTTAATAATATTCATAACACAGCATGATGAGCATGGCCTCCACGTCAAGCGAGAAGATATCAGGAGGACCCAAAAAGAAAAGCGAGAAGAAGATTGCGTCCAAAGAGGAGTACAGGTTATTGTCCAATATCATGGGAGTGATGAATAATTTAAGAAAACAGGTAAATATCAGCAGAAATCTGACATAAGCATCGGGAGTCTCCTGAGATATGCACGACATAATCTGAAACATTCATTATATAATATGAGATATTATCTTGTGCGTCATATAGTCTGGTATCTGACATATCCATAATAAAATATGTGATATCAAACTGCGAGATATTTTCATAATTAACAGTGTTTGCTAGATGCAATTTCTTACATTAAACTGAAATGAGATAATTGGTACATTTATGTTTGTTTGTTTTTTTAAATTGTGGAACAAGTTTTAATTTTATCATTTGAAAATAATTTACACAATTGTTAAATAATACAATAATAAAAAAAGAGAAATATTGCAACATAATAAAATAATTTATGTTATTTTATTATTATTCATGTCTCTTTAATTTCAATTGCTCTTTTTTAATTTTAATTTTAAGATATCTTTCTGTGGGTTATTATTCCTGATATTATATCTGACACCTGACATATAGAAAATATATTGATTATATTATATAGCTTAGTTTTAACTTGTCATTTTTAAACTTATAAATATAATTTAACTTGTAATGAAATATATATATATATATATATATATATTATATCTATAGATATATATATATATATATATAAAATGACACATAATTAATACATATATAATTTTATTTTATTATAATTAAGTTAAAACTGTTTTACAATTAATTTATATTGTAAATTGTAAAATAAATTTATGTTTATTGATATTTAATTGTAAAACAGTTTTAACTTTTTTAAATAAAATATTTTGGAAATAATAAATATGTTTTTAAATATTGAAATATAATAATAAAATATTCAAAATGTATTTTTTTATTGTTAGTTGCCATGTTTTAATATTGATGAAGACAATCAACAATACAGAGTGATTGTGTTGAGAAGATGAAAATTTGTGACAGTTGTTTTATTATCAAGAAATAATCAAAATTATGAATAAAGCATTATCTGTGTAAGCGTCTTTTCAAAGAAGTCGAAGCCTTTTCTATGCACGGCTGTACATTTATAGTCTCGAATGCACAGAGATGGAATTTGCTGGAAAAGCAGGTTTGTCTGAGGCTGTGTGTTTGCAGGGAATCCTGTGTGACGTGATCCTGGTGGTGCAGGGAAAGCACATCCTGGCACACAGAGTGGTGCTGGCCGCCGCGAGCCACTTCTTCAACCTCATGTTCACATGTGAGAAACACTTCAGCATGCATCTGACACATGTTTCCAGTTACACACAGACACTTCTAAAACAACTCCTGCTGCTCTTGCATGTGCAGCGAGTATGATGGAGGCCACCAATCACGAGGTGGAGCTTGGTGGAGCCGAACCGGAGATCATCGAGCTGCTGGTGGAGTTCGTCTACACGGCTCGGTCAGACACGACATCTCTCCACAGACGCATAACACGTGTTTTACATGCATTTAGAGCTCATGCATGTTTCGATTCTATTGCAGAATCTCAGTGAACAGTAATAATGTTCAGTCTCTACTCAACTAACCAAAACAATACCAAACCGAACCAGACAAAAAAATTTTTGATTACCTCAAGAAGCAGGTAGACCACACCAACTGTACCCCACAAACACCATCATTGAGGCACCAGCATCTTCAACTGTTCTCTGTGGATATTTTCATGTTTATTTCAGTCCTATTTCTCGTTTTTATATTGTATTTCTAATAATTACAAGATAATTATAGATTATATTATATCAGACATATCTGATATATTTATTTTATAATATGCAGTTATAATATGCATCACATAATCTGAGATATCTGACATGCATTTACATTAAGTCATTTAGCAGATGCATAATAAAATATGGAATATCTCACATGATGTGCATCAATAAACTGAAAATAAGATAACAAGTAAATGTGTGTTGACAATATATAATTGTAAAAAAATAAAAAATAAATTATATATATATACACACACACACACACACACACATTATATATATATATATATATATATATATATATATATATATATCTATATATATATATATATAAATATATATATATTTAATTTTTTTTAATTTGTCCTGACATTCTTAATTTCATGTCTGTTCAATTTATATATCTCATTTTTTTTCTGTTTTTATTTCTATTAATCACAAGATAACTCTACAATCAAGATCTGACATATGCAACTCATAATCTGAGATAGCTGAAATATGCATAAAAAAGTGATATCTGACATATGCATCATATGGTCTGTGAAATCTTTACATCAAAATTTACTAAAAAGTAATTCCTAACAATAAACTTAAAATAGACAACAGATAAATGTATATATTTATATTTAAAAGCATTTTAAACAACATTTACATATTATAAATAATACAATATTTTAAATATTTTTATTTATTAATTTGTCTTGCAATTTTTTTTTAGTTAATGTCTGTTTAATTTAGATGTTTCCTTTTTTTCTATTTTATTTATATTAAATCGCAAGACAATTATATATATTCTGTGGGTTGTTATTATTGCTGTTTTTATTAATCTGATATTACATGCTTACTACATTTATTTGTAGAACAATTTTAAACAACATTTAAATACATCTTTTAAATAACAAAATATTTATATGTATTATTTATTTAATACTGATTATATTTATTTAATAAATAATACATAAAATTATTTATTTAATATTTATATATTTAAAATTATTTTATATTATTATTGATGCAAAATTTAATCCAATTCAGACGGTCAAGGTGTAATAATATGTAAATTTATTAAAAAGAATATAGAGAACTGAAACCACAAATCATAACTTGGAAATAAAAGTTCTGGATAATAATAACAACTTTCAAATATAGAAATGTAAATCCAATGTTAGTACATTTTTAATAACAATTCATTTATGATGGATTGAACCCAACAGTATTAATCAAAAACATTAATACAATTGTAATTAAAACATAAACAATTATTCTGTTCGAATCAAAAGAACCAAAATATTAGTATTAAAATATTAAAATATCAAAGTATCAGAGTATCAAAGTATCCTGAATTTCAAGGTATCTGAATTTGAATAAAAACCTGTAAGAGTTCATAAGTCTGAGTCTAAGAGTTGTCGAGTGAAGCCAAAGAAGAGGAAGTGAGCTGAAAAGATAGAGACACCAGAGTCTCAGAAAGTCAAAACCACTCTATTTTGCAGAGTATATCTTATATACTGTTTTTCTAGACATAAGTCATCATCTGGCTATCACGTATAACACCTGACCTTTAAAAATAGTCTAGTCAATGTCTCGATTTTGGACTTCTTCCTCGTTTTTAGATTCAAAGTATCATAACTGATAATTCTAAGAAATATTGATACAAAAGAACATACATGCAGTTCAACTTCATATGCAAAACAGACTCAGCTGACTACGCAGTTAGAAATACTGTGAAATTACATATGAAATATACCACAAAGTTTACCAAAAACATTTTGAATATAAAGATGAAACCTATTAATATATATGAGACAGATCATTACCATGAAATATAAATTTTTTAACTTTTGAAATGAAAACTTATCATTATGAATAGAACACATTCTGAGTACGTGACTTCTCAGAATCTCTCAACAACACTTGGGTTTAATTTAAATACGTGGACTTCTTCTCAGAATCTCTATCACCATGTGGATTTCTGAGAATCTCCACACACCAATTATACATTTAATATAATATAATTTTATTTATATGAATGCCTGTTTCTCTTTTGTGTTTTATTTCAGTTAATCACAAGATAATTATATATTTCTCTGTGTTATTATTGTCGATCTTATAAATCTGATATGATAAAAAATAATGTTACATGTGATTTTTTAAATCTGTGATCACATGACAGCTCCAATATAAAGTTTGACAAGCTTCATGTGAAATAACGATGTAATGTACAGTTAATTGTGCTTACAGTGGTAGAAACTGATATGGTCAATTCTATATAGTGCTATATTATTATTCAGCAGCTGTGACTCTGTAGAGGAGTGTTGTGATTGGCTGTTTTGTGATAGGCATCAGCGCATTGGCCGAGTGTCTGAACTGTCCTGAGCTGAAGGTGGCGGCTGATGATTTCATCCACCAGCACTTCACAGACGTCTACAAGATGGATGAGTTTCTCCAGCTGGACGTGAAACAGGTGACGCACCTGCTCCAGCAGGACACGCTGACCGTGCGAGCCGAAGACCAGGTGACAGCACACGGGCCGCCCTGACGGCTGGAAACTCAACTACTGTACGTTTGCTGAGGTGAATAACGTGTGTCTGTGTGATTGTGCAGATCTACGACGCAGCGGTGCGGTGGCTGAAGTACGACGTCTTGAATCGACAGCAGTACATGGTAGACATTCTGGGGAAGGTTCGATTCCCCCTCGTATCCAAAAACTTCCTCAGTAAGACCGTTCAAGCCGAACCGCTGATCCAGGACAACCCCGAGTGCCTGAAAATGGTCATCTGTGAGTTACTGACACCTGAGCACTAAAAAAAATCACATGTGGTAGACAATCAGTCTTTTATTTAACCTAGTTATACTTTTTTTTTAAAGGGGTCATCGGATGCCTGTTTTCCACAAGTTGATATGATTCTTTAGGGTCTTAATGAAAAGTCTATAACATCATCTGGTTAAAATTTCTCAATGGTAGTGTAAAACAACACCCTTTTTACCTTGTCACCAGTTCTGTTGCCAGTTCTGTTCATAGCAACCCGTTTCGGTGCATGTCCCTTTAAATGCTAATGAGCTCTCCTGACCCTGCCCCTCTCTTCTGTGCAGTTCTCTGTTTACTTCAGCCACATTAATCGTGGAAAGATTTATAAAAGAGCCTTCTACTCATTTCTGCTGTAGGTGAAGCTGGATCATGAATGATTCGCGCAAACATAGACGCATTTAGGTAGATATACTGTATATATAGGTGCTATATAGGTGCATTTCAAATGTTTATGAGGAGTGTGGGAGTATTATCGCGCTAAATGTATGACATCAGGGTGCCCGTGCAATTTGATTTTATTTTTTAAATAAAATACTCCCGTCATTTTTGGATGTGCTTTCTGTTGTCTCATGCAGTCTTCATGAATGGAGCACGTCACAACCATAGACTGTAAAAAAAAAACATGGACGTACTTTACGTCACCCCAACCTTACCTAACAGAATATTTTTAATCCAAAACTAAACTAAGCCGACCCTACCCATCCCATCATCGCAGCAAATGAAAAAAAAAAAAAAAGCTGGATCTTGAAATCCAAACCACGCCCACCTATCTCGACGGTGGTGATAGCAGCGGCAGTCCACCTGTCACTCAAGTGGCCACGCCCTTAATTATGCAGAACTTTAAGGCTTAATATATTTTAAACGGATGAGTTATAAAAAAATTCATCCCCCTCACAGTTGTTATGAAGGGCAAAATTTTAAAAAAAAACACTGGGTGGATTATTATGATTATAGGGTGGATGTGTACACACACTGCCAACACACATTTATGTTCAAACAACATGTATCCGATGACCCCTTTAAAAATCCATACGTTTTACTTAATTTAATTCTTAATTTTCTTTTCTTTTATTTATTTGATATATTATTACTTTTATTTGACATATTTACTTAATTTTTATCTTTACCTAAAAACAAAATTATTAAAAAAAGTAATAATTAAAGATATATTTATATAATATTTGTTTTTATATATATATATATATATATATAGAGAGAGAGAGAGAGAGAGAGATTGAGATATATTTAAACTTAGCACAGTTATATTTCTCTTAATAAATTAAGGACAGAATTTTAGTTCTAAATGATCAAAATAATTTCTTATCCTGTCATAATTTAACTCGGAGCTGGTGTGTTTGTTCTCAGGTGGGATGCGTTATCATCTTCTGTCTCCAGAGGACCGTGAGGAGCTCGGTGAGAGCAGTCGACCGCGCCGCAAGAAACACGATTACCGCATCGCTCTGTTCGGAGGCTCACAGCCGCAGTCCTGCCGCTACTTTAACCCCAAGGTACACACTCAGCCTGAATCATGTCGAGAACACAACACACTGTCTGCAAATGTCAGGTTTTCAAGTCAATTACGCTGGGTGATTAACAGCTGTGGAAATATTTGATTTGGATCGTTTCATTTTTTTGCAATAAAAATGATAAAATAAATAAAATCATTATTACAATTGTAAAGTCATGAAAATGTAAACATCTTTAGTAAATATAATTGTTTCACATTATGTAATCTAAATCTCTAAATCTCTGCAGTCACAATCCACTGGGACTGAGATCCACAGTCATGGAAAAACTATATTTTCAAACAATTATTATTTTTTGTTTTAATTTTGCAAAACAAATAAACAAAACAATAAAATGTAAAAGTCTTGAACAAACATAAATGTATCACTTTATCTAATAAGGTATCACTTTATGTAATCTAAATATCTATAAAAAGGGAATGAGATCCACAAGCTTGGAAAAACAGGAAATATTTTATTCATATAATTATTTGAATAAATATTTAATTAATATCATTATCATTATTAATAAAACCAATTCATAAAATCATAAAGTCATAAAAATGTAAAACTCTGTAATGAGTATACATTTTCTCATTTATGTAAATGGAAATATTTTATTTACAATAATTTCGTTTTTTTAATGATTGCATTTTTTATTCAAAATTAAATCATTAAAATAAAAAAAATGGTGAATAAAAATTCGTGGAATGTTCTTTAAAGCATTTTAATAAATTTATCATAATTATTATTTTGTTTTGGTGTAAAAATAACATAATAAATAAAATAATTAATAAAATCATGAAAATCTTTGGTAAATATATATATTTTTTAATTTATGTAATCTAAGTCTGCATAAAATGGTTTTTAAAAGTGCTTATCCTGTGTTTGTGTGTTTCAGGATTACAGTTGGACGGACATTCGCTGCCCGTTTGAGAAGCGCCGGGACGCCGCGTCTGTGTTCTGGGACAATGTGGTTTATATCCTGGGCGGCTCTCAGCTCTTCCCCATCAAACGGATGGACTGCTATAATGTGGTGAAGGACAGCTGGTACTCCAAACTCGGACCGCCGAACCCGCGGGACAGTCTGGCCGCCTGCGCCTCCAAAGGGAAGATCTACACCTCCGGAGGGTCAGAAGTGGGTGAGTTTGAGCGGAGCGTCCCGTGGGTTTGGAGAGAAAGTGAGAAGCCAGTAATGTTGGATTGGTGGATTGTGTTGACAGGAAGTTCGGCTCTGAATCTGTTCGAGTGCTACGACACGCGTTCAGAGACGTGGCAGACGAAGCCCAACATGCTGATGCCGCGCTGCAGTCACGGCTCGGTGGAGGCCAGCGGCCTCATCTACGTCTGCGGAGGAAGTCTGGGAAACAACGTGTCCGGCAGAGTCCTTAACGACTGCGAGGTGTACGACCCCAACACTGAAGAGTACGTCTCTGACCAAAACACACAGCTATTCACTGCTTCTCCTCACAATAAGTGGATATTTATGACTTGTTTGAATAGGGATAGTTCACATTCTGTCATAGTTTCAGTGTTAGTTTATATACTATAATAGCATTTATTAATATTTTTTACTTACTATAAAAATATTCTACAGGTACAGCTTGAATGCTGTGATTTAAGTCAAGATAACAATGAATTAAATCATGAAAATGTAAAATTATAATAAATAAATACTTAAAATACATATGTATATGTGAGCTGTCCTGTTAACTCTGTGTGTGTGTGTGTGTGTGTCTGTCTGTGTTTGTGTGTGTGTGTGTGTGTGTGTTTTTTTTTTTTTTTTTTCTCCCCTCTTTTTTTTTTTTTTTTTTTTTTTTTTTTTTTTTTTTTTGTCTCTTCTCTTTTTGCTTGTCTGTCTGTGTTTGTGTGTGTGTGTGTGTGTGTGTGTGTGTGTGTGTCTCTGTGTTTGTGTGTGTGTGTGTGTGTGTGTGTTTGTGTCTCTGTGTGTGTGTGTGTGTGTGTGTGTGTGTCTCTCTCTGTGTGTGTGTGTGTGTGTGTGTGTGTGTGTGTGTGTGTGTCTCTCTCTGTGTGTGTGTGTGTGTGTGTGTTTGTGTCTCTGTGTGTGTGTGTGTGTGTGTGTGTGTGTGTGTCTCTCTCTCTGTGTGTGTGTGTGTGCGTGTGTGTGTGTTTGTGTCTCTGTGTGTGTGTGTGTGTTTTTGTCTCTCTCTCTCACTCTCTCGTCATTCCTCAGTCTCTCTTCATTCGTGTGTGTGTGTCTCTCACTCTCTGTGTGTGTGTGTGTATGTGTCTGTGTGTGCGTGTGTGTGTGTGTCTCTCTGTGTGTGTGTATGTGTGAGTATGTGTGTGTGTGTGTGTGTGTGTGTCTCTCTCTCTCTCTCTCTCTGTGTGTGTGTATGTGTGTGTGTGTGTGTGTGTCTCTCTCTCTGTGTGTGTGTGGTATCAGGTGGAGGGCTCTCTGTGGGATGCGCGAGGCCCGTAAGAATCACGGTCTGGTTGTGGTGAACTCAAGAATATACGCCGTCGGCGGGCAGAACACACTCGGTATGTTTCTCTGAAAGTTCACTTCTTTGTTTTAATGTGTTAATGTTGCTGCTGATCCTGGGATGATGACTTCTTCTCAAACCACCTCCCAGACTCAAGCATCTGTTGAGTTGTTAAGAGAGGTACTGTGCCGTAGTCATAATGTTTAGCACACTGACTCTGTCTTCAGTGAAAAGGGAGTTATAGATGACAAATACATGTAAGAAGGACCAATCAGAATTCAGTATGCACATATTGCAATGACATCATCATTTTACATTTGATTTACATTTATTCATTTAGAGTTTTTTCCTAGAGAATTTGTCAAAGAATCCAAGAATATTTATAGAATTCATAAAATACAATGTATTTATTTATTTTTAGTTAAAATGCAAAAATAACGTATAGATAAATAAACAGATGTAAAAAAAAAACACTTGTTCATGGATTATGAAAAATTAAATTAGTGTTTTTTTTGGTGGAAGAAACCTTAAGTAACATAAAAAGTAAAGAGAATATTACAATATTTTATATTTATACCTTTTTACTTTTTTGCCAAAACTTTTGAATTATTTATATATTTGCTTTCTTGTTTTCTTTTAATTTCTGTATTAATATTTTAATTGACTTCTTTGACTTTACTTATTTACTGTATTAAATTTCTTTAATATTTGTTATTATATATAATATTATGTATATATATATATATATATATATATATATATATATATATATTTATATATATATATGTATGTATGTGTGTGTGTGTGTGTGTGTGCATAAATATACACTGAAAAAATTATACTACATTTTTTCAAGGTAAGTGGTTGCATTCAATTTATTTTAGCTACATTTAATCAAGCAAATTTAGTTGACTAACTTCCAGCTAAATTTGTTTATTTAAATGTAGCTGAAATATCTATATACACACAAAAAACTATTTATTTTAATAAAATATTCTAAATAAAAAATATGAATATATACAAAAAAATGAATATAATTAGAACAAATATAATTATTTAATTTACTTGTAATAAATATATTTATTTAGTTATCCTTTTGATACTGTCATTGAGAAGGTTGGGGTATCTTTACTTTTATCAGTTAACTTTTGACTATATTTTGTTATTAAACCGTGTCCCTGTCCCAGTGCATTTATCCCCTTAAGAAATGATGAATGATAAAAAAAACAAAAACAAAAACATGATATGTGACCCTGGAGCACAAAAGCAGTCTTAAGTCTCTGGGGTATATTTGTAGCAATAGCCAAAAATACATTGTACGGGTCAAAATTTTTGATTTTTCTTTTATGCCAAAAATCATTAGGATATTAAGTAAAGATCATGTTCCATGAAGATATTTTGTAAATTTCCTACTGTAAATATGTCAAAACTTAATTTTTGATTAGTTTTATGCATTGCTAAGAACTTTATTTGGACAACGTTAAAGATGACTTTCTCAATATTTTGATTTTTTTGCTCCCTCAGATTCCAGATTTTCAAATAGTTGTATCTCAGCCAAATATTGTCCTCCTAACAAACCATACATCAATGGAAAGCTTATTTATGCAGCTTTAAGATGATGTATAAATCTCAATTTCTAAAAATTGACCCTTATGACTGGTTTTGTGGCCTCTCTGAAGTCATTCCAGGTCATTGAAGGTCAGCACACTGTGTGTTTTGGGATCTGTGACGCTGATGTTTCTCTCAGGCGGTCTAGACTCGGTGGAGTATTATGAGATGGGCAGTAACGAGTGGAAGATGGCGTCTCCGATGCCGTGGCGCGGCGTGACGGTGAAGTGTGCAGCCGTGGGCTCCGTCATCTACGTTCTGGCCGGGTTTCAGGGGGTCGGCCGTCTGGGGCACATCATGGAGTATTACACAGAGACCGACAAATGGGTGGTTTCCAGTAAAGTCCGTGCGTTCCCCGTCACCAGCTGCCTCATCTGTCTGGTGGACACCTGCGGCGCCAACGAAGAGGACATGAATTCAGCATCTTCTTCCTCATCATCATCCTCATTAGCGGATGGAAGAATGTAGCGTTGCTATCAGAGCATAAAGACGATATAAAACCACTGGAAACACAAAGCAGTCCTCATTGTGCCGAGACCCTCACTGCGTTATGTTCACCAGATTACGGTTTGTGTCTTCAGTGCAGATGTGAAGAGCTAGTGTCGCTCAGATCGAACCGTTCAAGACTGCTTTTGTCTTTATGTCCTCCTCTTTGCCAGTTTATTTTGATCTTAAGAGTTTTAACAGACAACTTGTGGGTGGAAATATCCACAGATGTCCACAGTTCATTCTTTGGAAACATTTGTACCTCTGCATTTAGCAGATTTTGGGGGCTAAAATGCATTTTATGTTGGTTTTTATGTTTTAAGAATTCGTGTTTTGATGTGTTTATATTATGTGTAAACAAACTTGTAACTTTAATTTTTTATATAATGATCATATTATCATTTTGATGTTGCAGAACTACAATAAAACAGGCCAGAAACGTTCTCAGAGTGAATCAGTCAGTTCACAGTTTATTGTTTATTTAGATTCATGTACCTAGTTCCTCTCTGAATGATTCGCGATACACACTCCGAAGTCCCAATCTAAATCAAATGATTTTATATATATATATATATGTGTGTGTGTGTGTGTGTGTGTGTATATATATGTGTGTGTATATATATATATATATATGTGTATATGTATGTGTATATATATGTGTGTGTATATATATATATATATATATGTGTGTGTGTGTATATATATGTGTATATATATGTGTGTGTGTGTGTGTGTGTGTATATATCGATCACAGGCCCCTGAATCTAATATATGTATATATATATATGTATATATATATATATATATATATATATATAGGCACTATTTTATTTTAGAGTAGTAATGATGGCCTTTAGGTCAGTAATCAGACATAAACACTAGGCGGCGTTTTTTTTTAACCAGATTTTGAATACACGTGGAGAGAAGAGCATATATATAAAATAAAATGTATATTAATTACTGTCGATGAACCTTCACTAGTCCAGTTAAAATCAGTTTAGGTGTTCTTTATAGTACGTTTAAGTTACCGCGGATAGATTTTGTACGTTTTTCAGCTCTGGGAGCTTACTTTACGAGTTCTACGTTGACGGGTTTGAATATGAATATTCATGACGTAAGGTGACGTTTGACTAGTCCTACCTGATTGGCCGAAAAGGCGGGCGTTAAGTCAGTAGGCGAGTCTCATTATAGTGACGGCGTGACGCAAGAATATTAATTAGGTCATCTGACTGGACGCTTCGAAAAGGTTACCAAGCAACGTCAGAATTGCCTAATTAATATTCATGAGTCGAGTCTTTCCAGTGTGATTGGTCGTCTCGGCAGCGGAGCTCCGGTTGCGGGATTTCCATCCATCTTTCAGAAAGGATTTGACGGGTCAAGTCGCCACTGTATCCCGCCTTCATAGTCACAACAAGGCGTGTTCTGTAACGGACTCTTATCTACATCAACAGCAGCGCGGTTGTTCTTTCTTTCTGTTTAGACTCACACTGAGTGACCGACAGCGCGCTGAAACACAGAACACAGGTTTGTTTACATTACACCGAATCTTTACTGAATATGAATTAATATTTTGTCGCTGCTACTGACGAGACATTTCTCTATGTTCAGTCACTGTAACGTATTTTATGCTTTTAAACTCGGATCTGTTCGGTGTATCTCTTTATTTTCGGCTGACAGCGTGTCATAGAAAGTGAAAACAGGTGGGAAATAGTGCATGAAATATCATATTTTAGGCAAAACCAACCGATAATAACAAAATCGTTGGTTGTTTTATGTATTTGTCTATTTAGCTTGTTTACAGTGTTACAAATAACTTTTTAAAATTAATGTTTATATGTATACAGTGTAATTACAGTGTATATATGTGTATGTATATATATATTATATACACACACACACTTAAATTATGTGATTTAAATTGTAATGATAATACACTCACATTTAAGTTTACATTTTGCCATTTTAAATACATACGCACATATGTGTTACATATAAACAGTTTTTAAAGACATTGTTGTTAAAAATCTAAGAGCACAAACTTGCGTTTCTTAATGTAATTTAATACAACCATTTAACTTGTTAAACGAATTAACTTAAATGTTTCTGCTGTGTTACATGAATTTTTAATTCGTGAAAGGTTGTCATGTGTAATAATAATTATACAGAAGGTTAGAGCACTTGTTTCCAGTAGTGTAGCTAAACCGAAGGAGGTATTATCTCAGGAACGACAAATCTTGGTTTTCCTGGCTTTTCCCAACTGGTCTTGACGTCTTTGTCAAACTTGGCTACAGCAATATGATTGTTCTCTCTCTCTCTCTCTCTCTCTCTCTCTCTCTCTCTCTCTCTCTCTCTCTCTCTCTCTCTCTCTCTCTCTGTCTCTCTCTCTCTGTCTCTCTGTCTCTCTCTCTCTCTCTCTGTCTCTGTCTGTACGTGACTTCACTCGCCGCTTTGCTCAGGAATCATGAAGAGCAGGGTCTGTGTTGCAGCTATTGTGCATGTGGTGTAAACACACGTACAGTCTTACAGTAGATGCTTCGGTCTCTCTGAGAGGACAGAACTGTGACAAACTCCATACTTTCATATTCAGTCCTAGTCTTAGTTTGGACTTGATCCAGTTTCTGACAAGAAGCAGATGTTGTTTTGGGAGTGGTTCACTGCATGTAGTCATTCTGATGCGAAAACAGAGGAGCAATCAGGGAGAACCAGACTATTAGACTGTATTATTTATTCCTGACCTCTAATGATGCAAATGTGAAAACATTCACTTAATGGGAGAAAATCTTCTTGAATATCCTGTTTCACTCACAAATACTTTACATTGTGGAATACATTGTTTGCAAATTCAGTTTGACATTAACATGTAGACCTGGGGTTTTCAGTTCGTTAGGTGCCACAGATCCGCAGATGTGACCCTTCACCACAAAACCAGTCATAATTATCATACAACTATTTGAAAATCTGGAATCTGAGGGTGCAAAAAATCAAAATACTGAGAAAATTGCGTTTAAAGTTGTCCAAATGGAGTCCTTAGCAATGCATATTAATAATCAAAAATGAAGTTTTGATATACACTGAACAAAATTATAAACGGAACACTTTTGTTTTTGCCCCCATTTTTCATGAGCTGAACTCAAAGATCTAAGACTTTTTCTATGTACACAAAAGGCCAGTTTCTCTCAAATATTGTTCACAAATCTGTCTAAATCTGTGTTAGTGAGATAATCCATCCACCTCACAGGTGTGGCATATCAAGATGCTGATTAAACAGCATGATTATTGCACAGGTGTGCCTTAGGCTGGCCACAATAAAAGGCCACTCTAAAATGTGCAGAATCCATGCAGTAGTATTATTTTAATTGTTTAAAAAAAAAAAAAACTAAATTATAAAACACAATTAAAATTAACTAATCAGACTATCTTTGCTTTTCTTTTTTTATTTTAAAATAAAATACTGTTGTCATATTTAATTTAATTTTTATTTTATATATTGAATTTTGTGCATTCATTATTTTAACACATTATTTTTTTTCCCATAATTAATCTGACTGACCCTTTCCTCAAATTATCTAGTTTTTATAAAAAGCACTTGAGCTTTCAGACATTTTTCATATGTGATGTTTCAGTTTTTCTTTTTTAATAAATGTGCAAAAATGTCAACAATTCTTTGTGTTTTTCTGTCACTATGGGGTGCTGTGTGTACATTAATGAGGGGAAAAAAAGAACTTAAATGATTTTAGCAAATGGCTGCAATATAACAAAGATGAAAAATTTAAGGGGGATTATCTCGGCAAAGGAGAAGTGCTCACTAACACAGATTCAGACAGATTTGTGAACAATATTTGAGAGAAATTGGCCTTTTGTGTATATAGAAAAAGTCTTAGATCTTTGAGTTCAGCTCATGAAAAATGGGGGCAAAAACAAAAGTGTTGCGTTTATAATTTTGTTCAGTGTATTTACGGTAGGAAATTTACTAAATATCTTCATGGAACATGATCTTTACTTAATATACTAATGATTTTTGGCATAAAATAAAAATCAATAATTTTGACTCATACAATGTATTGTTGGCCATTGCTACAAATATAACTGTGCTACTTATGACTGTTTTTGTAGTCCAGGGTCACGAATATCACCATCCTGAAATTTTTTAAGTCAGCTATTTATTTTGATGTATAAAGACCCAATTTAAACAGTAGGATGTTTGATTTATTTATTTTAGCTTTTTCATTTATTTATTTTAGCCTTTTAATTTATTTATTTAAGGTTGTTATAGTTAACTAAAACTAAAACTACATTTTAATAAAATAAAATACAAAAAAAAGAACTTATTTTAATTCAGCTAGTTTCCAAGGAAATATTTGTCATTTTCATTAAATAAATAAAAGGAATATAATAAAACTAGATATATTTTTATAACAATTTATAAATAAATAAGTAGTATACAAATAAGAATAATAGCAGAATATAATTAAATATATATATTAAATCTTATGCTTTATTGTATATATTTTCTTTTACATTTGTCACTGTTTTTCTCTAAACTTTTCCACGGACTCCAGTTTGAAAACCCCTTTTCTAGAGTACATATTTTATAATTATTGAAGGGTAAATATTTGCAGCTGATGGCCTTTGTCTTGGCAGGGCTGGTTTTTCTTTAAGTTTTGTGAATGATGACACATTAATCTATGATAACATGTAAATCATCCACTTGACTCAGATGGGAGACGCTGGATCATTAACTGATTGTGAAACACACGTTCTCAAACTTCCCTTTTTGCTTGCGTGCATCTTTAAAAAATAAATGATTCTTATAGCTGCAAGATTGCAATTGCAATATCAATAGGTGTTTTTTTAGTCTCTGTGATATTCAGGTCTCTAGATGTCGCATGACTAACCGTAAGCAATAGTAATAGCGTTTGCTTTTACAGTCAGTGTGACTAAAAATGTCTGGTGTGGCATAAACTGAAGTCTTAGTAACCATTTCAACAGACCTACAGGAAGCTGAAGAACAACAATGGGGCCGAAGACTGAAGACTGAAGACTAGTGTATGTGAGTGGCTGGAAGAGCACCGAGACCAGAGCTCAGCAGAACCGGATCTGATGGCAGAAATCTTCCCGTCTGGTCTGTTGGAGGCGTGTGTGGTGCTCGGAGTATCCAACGAACGTCTGAAAGAACTAGGCCTGGTGACACTTCTCAAGCTTTTCAGTGTTTACAGCCAATCTGTGCAAAATGTTGAGCAAAAAACTATGAAAATGCTGTTTAAAATTCTATTGATAATTAATAATAATAATAATAATGGTAATAAAAACAATCTTTTTATAAAATAAATGTGTATAGTTATGCATACAGTATGTAATATAATTATTAAAATCCCATGTAAAATATAAGATATTGTCCTGTCTTATATCTTATATATCATCCTGTATAATATATATATATATATATATATATATATATATATATATATATATATATATATATATATATATATATTATACAGGATGATATATAATATAATTGAAAAGCAAAATGTGTAGTTAAATTAATTAAAAAAGAAAATGTATTAATGTCAGTATTATTAATGTTTTTAAAATATTTATGTTATTAATAAAATATAATGGTTAAATTATTTGTTATTTTAATAATAATAAACAATAAAGTAGTAATAAATCAAATATATGTTATGTTATATTATTAATAATAATTATCAATTTTAATGTAAAATATTAGAAAATATAAAATATCTCTGTGTGTGTATATATATTGTATATATTTTATACATTTTATAAATAATGTATTTATAGAAATATATAAATAATATATATATGACAGGTAGTGACAGGAAGTGACATGGAGAGATGTAGGGATCGGGAAGTGTCTATATAATATATATATATATATATATATATATATATATATATATATATATATATATATATATATATATATATATATATAGTATGTAAATTATAATTAAAAGTTCCCTTGAAAAAACTTTCCAGATCATCTTGTTTGGACGCAGCTGCAGGATAAAGTCAAAGAGCCCCTGGTGGAGGCGGAGGTGCTGCAGGTTCACGCTCCACCGTTTGTGACGAAGGATGGTGGAGGCGGAGGTGCTGCAGGTCACGCCCCCGTTTGTGACGAAGGAGAGCTCCAGTAACGGCACTCAACAGGATCTCGCTCCGGCCTTCAGCAGAACCCAGCGGAGACGCTCCTTTAAGAAGAAGAGAGACCGACCGCTTTCCACCATCAGCAATTCTGGCCAAACCAACGAACCAGCGGTCGCCACCTCAAACGACCTCAGCGTACCTCAGAACATCGACCTGATAGCCCTGCTGCAGCTCTGCTTCCCAGGTAACCTTCGCAAACGCCTCAGTCTGGTATTCTGTGTCTAACAGTAACTCTGACGGCGTCTGGTTTGTCATTGGACAGATGGGTTGAGAATAACCAGTGAGAGCAGAGAAGACTACTATCATTTCCTGGTGTTCACAGATGTGTTTGGGAACCAGACTCATGGTGTGGTGGCTCAGTACTGCAAACCTGTTCATGTGAGATGTCTTATCATTAGCTGAGAGTATTATCAGTAATCTATACTACTATAATAATTATGATAAAAAACAACATATACACTACCATTCAAAAGGGGGTCAGTGAGATGATTCTTTATTGCTTTATTGCATTGACTTGATCAAACATACAGAAAAACAGTAATATTATGAAATACTATTACAATTAATATTATGAAATACTATTACAATTTAAAATTTAATAATAACAAAATAATCGTTTTCTATGTGAATATATGTTAAAATATAATTTATTGCTGTGATCAAAGCTGAATTTTTCGGCACCATTACTCCAGTCTTCAGCATCACATGATTCATCAGAAACATTTCTTTGATGATTATCAATGTTGAAAACCGTTGTGCTGCTTCATATTTTTGTGGAAACTGTGATGCATTTTATATTTCAGGATTCTTTGATGAATAGAAAGTTTAAAACTTTATTTGCATTTATCTGAAGCAGAAATCTTATGTAACATTTACTCTCACTTTTGATCAATTTAATGCATTCTTGCTGAATAAAAGAATCCCCAAAACCTTTAAATGATAGTCTATGTTAAAATATGCATGATTTATAATAAATATGAATATTAAGTATTAAATTCCTATGTAAAAAGTTTGTAAAATATAGTCTCTTATTCATTCGTCATGTTGTGTTACTGTAGTTCCATCCAGATAATGGGATTCATCAAAACGGCCACCGGCTGAACAAACTCCAGCGTCTGTTCACCACATACAGCATCTGTATCATCTCCAAATATCCATATTATAACGGCCTCAGAGACTGTCTGTCCAGGTGAGAGCCACTCCATAACATTGTTTAGCTGTAACATGAAGTACAGTGTTTGTTGTAATCAGTTTATGTCTCTGTCGTAGTTTCTTGCTCCAGCTGAAGACGTCCCGCTTGTTTGATTTTGAAGAGCAGGTGAAGGAGTTTTCTGCCAAACTGGCGCTGGTGCCCATCCCGCCTCCTGGACCGCTGCATGTGGTGAGCATCGTCACTCTTTACTAATAAATGTGATTACTTTACCCGTGCAAGATATGCAAGCTGTTTCAGATCACCTTCTTCATTGCTTGTGGATGTTTCTCCAGGTGTTCAATCTCAGACCCTTCCAGATTGAACTTCCCTCCAGACTGGATGTGGATCGGCCCGTCATGGACCTCGATCTTCACCTGCCCTTTCTGTGTTTCAAACCCGAACAGATCCTGGAGGTCAGGAGATTCACGCCACTTCTGTGCCTCTTAAGATCAAATACATCTCAACTTACCAGGGTTACTATTGTTAACTAAAACTATTAAAAACACTGAAATAAAACAAAATATATGAAAAGTTTAATGTTGATTTAACAGCTAACTGAAATAAAAAGAAATGTAGTGCATAAACTGATATATAAATAAATTTAAGTTACATAGGCAAATGCATATAACAATTACTGAAACTTTATGAAAATTAGAAATGTTACCTTGACAACTAACTGAAATAAAATAAGTTCAAATTTAAGTACTAAAATGACTAAAACTGAAATAAAAATAAATTAAAACTAATAGAAATATAAAAAACCAATACATATTACAAAAGCACATCAAATTACTAAAACCTAAAATAAAATATAAATATTAACTGAAAACTAAATTAAACTTTTTTTAAGTAAAAAAATTAAGTTAAAGTTGAAGCTTAGAAATAAATTAAAGCTATATATATATATATATATATATATATATATATATATATATATATATATATATATATATATATATATATATATATATATATATATATATATATATAAAAAACATAATATAACAGAATTACCAAACAAACTAAAATTAAAATGAAAATATAAAAATAAAAGCTCTATAATAGTACTATTAGAACTATAATAGTATATAAATAATACTAAAATAACATTTCAAGCCATTTTAAAAGTATTTTGTGTCTAGACCGGCCCTAAACTAGCGGTTAAACTCACACTTTTCTTTTTACAAGACATTTTTGAGGAGATGCTTATGTATTTACAGCTTGAAATATTAAATATCATTTCAAAGGAACTCTTCTTGATGGGTTTGTTGCTCTCAGATCATCAGCAGTATCCTGATGGAGCAGAGGGTGGTGTTTCTGTCCACAGACTGGGCCAAACTCACACTAGTCTCCGAATGCTTCATGATCTTCATTCACCCGCTGCGCTGGCAGCATACGTTCGTACCCGTCCTGTCTCGCCAAATGCTGGACTTCATCATGGCTCCCACCGCCTTCCTGATGGGCTGCCACACGTCCCACTTCGAGGAGGTCGCAGAGGTACGGACCAGCTTCATATCATGCTTGGTTTGAATGCATGCTCCAAACCCTTAGTAAACCCTTTCCAGTCAGTTTGGAAATGCTGATTATGTGACGCTCAGATCAGTTGTACTGCACTGATAGCAGTGTACTGTTGCTAAATAGGCCTGATTGTGGCTCAGTTGATGACAGATTGCTGTGTCTTTTGCCAGGAGTTGGATGATCTGGTTCTTATAGACATTGACAAAGGAACAGTGTTGTCTTCCAGCTCAAACAGACTTGAGCTTCCAGATGTGCCACTGACAGCCAAAGATTGTTTTATATTTCAGTAAGAGACTTCCTGTTTCACTTTGCATACAATATTGTATAAACGTTTTGGGTCAGTAAGATAGATATATATATATATATATATATATTAGGGCTGTCAAATGATTAATCACGATTAATCACATCCAAAATAAAAGTTTTGTTTACATAATATATGTGTGTATACTGTGTATATTTATTATGTATATATAAATACACACACATGCATGTATATATTTAAGAAGAATATGTTATGTTTATATATTAAATATATTTATATATAATATAAAATATAAGAATATAAATATATAAATGTATATACATGTAAATATTTTCTAAATATATAATTTATGTGTGTGTATTTATATATACATCATAAATATACCCTGTACACATACATATATTATGTAAACAAAACTTTTATTTTGGATGTGATTAATAAATAAATACAAAAAGATTAGAGAAGCTTGTGTTAGTATATATATATATATATATATATATATATATATATATATATATATATATATATATATATATATATATATATATATATATATATATATATTTTTTTTTTTTTTTTTTTTTAAAGCAGTCTCTATAGGAAAAAAAAAACATTAATATTGTTAAATATTATTGTAATTTAAAATAACTGTTTTCTGTGTGATTATCTGTTAAAATGTAATTTATTTCTCTGATTCGCAGCTGAATTTTCAGCATCATTACTCCAGTCTTCAGTGTCACATGATCTTCAGAAATCATTCTAATATGCTGATTTGCTGCTCAAGAAACATTTCTGATTATTATCAATGTTGAAAACAGATGTGCTGCTTCATAATTTTGTGGAAACTGTGATCAATTTAATTTTTCAGGGTTTTTTGATGAATAGAAAGTTAAACAGAGCAGCAAATACTTAAAACAAAAATCTAACATTGTAAATCACCACAACTTTGCAAAACTTATATACGGACACCAACACAGCATTTTAACAATTCAAAAAAAACTCACTTCACCTTTATTTTGTACACCAGCCGGATGTTATTGTAATTCGTCACAGCATGGCATCCCTTATATTTATTTTGATGTGATTCACTGGACTGTTGAACATGATCCTGCTGTGTACAAAGCATCATACTCAAAGGAGCTCAGAGACACAATTAAGTAAATTGCAAATAACAGAGTCATCCATCACATAAACACAAAATAAACATAAACAGAAACGCAGCGCTGCAGGGTGGATTGTGTGCTAATAGTTCAGCTTCAGGTTGTGGTGTGAATGTGAAGCTGCAGTGTTGAGTGTGTTTTGTGTGTGTTTGTGCAGAGCTAAAGGGCTTCAGCTTCACTATGATCTGGATGTGTGCCGCGCCGGAAGCCACACTGACATCAACGAGCTGCGCGCTCACAGGAGACAGTGGCAGCGCAAAGTCAATACCGTCATCCTCAACATCACCTTGGAGCTCACCGTCAACATCTTCAGGTCTCGAGCTCAACACTTCTAGACTTTTTTGTCATTGTATTTGCACAAAAGAGGGTTTTAAATTTGTTTTGCATGATCATGTTTTTACCCTTTCTCTGTAAGGCATTGTGTCAAAGACTATAATTGTTTACGTTTTGTAAAAACTTGTATTGTTATAGTTAGCTAAAAGTATAAAAAATTAATTTCTGAAATTTAAATGAAGCTGAAATAAAATGAAATATGAATATTAGATGAAAAACTTAAATGTTAAAAAATGTAAACAATTAAGAAAAAAGATTTTGCCATTCAATTTTGCTAAATTTGCCCAAGAATTAAAATATGTTTATGTTTAAAATACTAAAATTACTAATACAAAAACATAAGTAAAAATATATTAAATTAAAGCTGAGTAGAAATATTTAAACTAATATAACAACAAATAAAATGACAAAAGCACCTCACAAAAATGACTAAAACTAATATTAAACAAAAAAATAATAATATTTAATATTACAATAGTATATGAGTAATACTAAAATAACACTGATGGCAACAAACAATAAACTGTTCTCCATTTAAATGTTTTTTTTCTAAAAAGCCACAACTTGCAAAAAGCAGTGTTTTACAAAAAAGTAAAAAAAAAAAAAAAAAAAAAAGTATTACTGTAATAAAAATCTAATGACAATAACTGTCATTGGAATATTATATTATATTATATTATATTATATTATATTATATTATATTATATTATATTATATTATATTATATTATATTATATTATATTATATTACAATAAAAAGATCTATGTATGTGTCATATGTAAATGACCTCGGTTATGACTGGCTAAACTCTTCTCATTACAGAATGCTGTGATTTATTCTAGATTGAAAAAACTTTTCAGAACTTCAACATCCTGTCATTTCTGATTTGGTCGGATTTATTTGAAAAACCAAGGATTTAAAAGGTTTTATTCTCTAACAGAAGCATCCTGCAGTTTCTCCTGCTGAAATGTGAACACAGTGATGTTGTTTCATGCTCTGTGTTTGATCTGAAATCCATACGCTGTCTTTTTCTGCTCTCTGCAGTGAAGTTTGTGACTTCCTGAACTATGGGCATCGTGTTTTCAACAGCGAGGAGTTCCTCAGGTCCAGAGAGATGACCGATCACACGTTCTACAAGAAGGTCAATAAATACTTGTGTCCGGTTGTACACTCCGCATGTGCTTCTCTACCAAACCCATTCACTCATGCATGTGTGTGTGTGTGTGTGTGTGTGTGTGTTTGTAGGTTTTAGACACTCATATATTCCACTCATTTCTACGGGACCGTTTGAACCAAAAGAATGACGCTTTCACTCGCATGCAGCTGAACATCCGCTCAGAGACTCGCAGGTAAATAAAAGTCAACATTAATGGACTCTTTCATCTCATCTTTTTTTTTTTCTTCCTGTGTCCACTTTTTATTCATTAAAAGAATATTCTGTGTTATTTTTCAGCTATTTTTTATTGCTCGTTTTGCATTACCATGCCAAAGCATATAAATTAAGTGCATTTACAGTAAATAACAATCAAGAAAGCAGGACAGAAATACAAATTGCACGATCAGCTGTAAATTTCTAAATCCTCTTTCTGAGGTAGGATTTCTTCTCTATGCGGATACTGCACTGATTTAATGTTTGTGTGCAGAGTTTGTACAATGTAAACATTCAGGGCTTTCGACAACATATAGTTTTAGGAACTAGCCAGAAGAGTTGTTCCTAGAAAACCAATTTCTCCCTCGGGCCGTTATCCTGTTTGCATTCGCACCAGCAGCAGGAACTCTGAAGCTTTCGGAGGTGGATGCCAGCTGTTTGGGAATGCAGTCGTGTAAGACAATTAAACAGAAATATTTTGATGACAGACTTTCCTCAGGCATTTCAGAACGATCAAAACAACATACAGTATAGATGCTGAGAGAAATTTATTCAGTAAATGTGTTTCCACCGTAGTTTATGCACATTTTTTCTTATTGGATAAAAATTTATCCTACTCATATGTGCGCATAAGTTTTTATGCACTTTTTTAGAATTTATGCGCATCTTGGCGTTTCCAGCCAGTGTTTTTTTTAACCCCTTAGCCGTCAAAGATCGCAGACGGCCCCAGATTATTATTGTTTCACTTTCACAGCACGTTAAACATCACTCTCTTACTTGATCTGGAGAAACTGTGCATCAGTTGAAAGTTTAAAGATTCTAACTTCGATATTTTGACCACTGTTTTGATAAAACATTGTTGCAGTGAAAGTTATTTATTAATTTATGTCAGGAGTGTGCAAAAAATAATAAATCCGTATTATGCCAAATTTTGAATAGAAATTCACCACTCATTCATATTCAGTCACGTCAGCAGTGGTTTACTTGTGTTCACATAGACTCACTGAACAGCGTCAAAAAGGGTTTATAGACCAAAGATGCATATCTACGGAGATATATTGATATATTTACTGATGTTTACTTCATATTTCTTCAGACAGAATAATCATTTCTATTCATTTTCCACTGATTTACGCGATCTGATGATAAATAGCCTCTCCCAGCGCTGTATGTGTGTGTGCCGAGCTTCGTGCACGCGCTGTGTCTCACACAGACTCTGATTCGTCCTTCGCCTTGTCAATCTTAGAGTCCCATAACAAGACAACGTCACATCGTGTCACATGCTTCATGTACACTTCCGCATTGATATCTGACCACAACAACACAGATACACCTCTGTACCCACGACATATCCAAACAATAAACACGAGATTACGATAGTAAAGATTGGTATGCGATTTTCTTGAGATTTGGGACATTTTTATAGAAAATATTGAAAATGTACATCTGAAATGCTAACTTGTGCAGCGATGTAAAAGGCTATAAATAGCATATTTTTACAACAGTAAACGACCAAATTCCACTTGTACTCGCAAAAGGAAGTTATTACAAACACTCGATCGGGGTTTAAAGTGAGTTTTGAGTAAAAGTGTACTAATAATTTCATAAATAGTCTGATATAGCTTGATGCTACCGTTAGCTCTAATGCTGCTAGATAACAGGTGCGGTTCTTCTTCATAATGCATTTTTTCATAATAATTCACGTAAGGTCGTAAGAAAATGTTTTATTGTATTTTTATAGTAAGGCTTTTAATAAAAGTGGGGCAAATGAATACTGGAACTGAAGATTTGTGTCTTTGTAGACCTTAAAATACCACAACAAAGGCTAATAATGGCGGAATAAAAACAAAAGAATAATGATAAAAGAATAATGCGGATAATGTGTCATACCTGGCGGAGGTGTGAAAGGATCGTTTCGTGAGAACAATAGAATCATGAATGGAGGATCAGTTCAGAGCCAAATAAACATGAGAAAGCATAAATGAGAGCTTTACATGTGAGTTTACAGAAGATGACAGGGGTCATAAATCAATCCGATTAGCCTTCTATAAAAACACACGACATGGCCTTAGAAAATATTTCATAAAATTCACAGTTTTACAGATTATATTATGAAATTTCAAATGAAGCATTGGTAGACTTGTGGCTTTAGCTACACTATGTTTCTAAACACATATCCTACATCAACAATTTTTTAAATACATTTAAAAAATATGTTTTTCATATTTCTATTTTTGTTTTTATGTTTGAGTTTATATATCTTTATTATCATAACAGTCTGAGTAATTCTGATTCCTGAACAGTAAACTTTGGAGTGTCAGCTTTGTGAACATATGTTGATTATGTATCTAATCACAAAGAAACACCATCATATTTCAAACACATTTAAATTAACACATTACTTTCCCTAATCACAAAATTCTTAATAACATTTTACAATTTTTAATGCGATATTCCAAAATGCGCATAAAAATAGGTGGATGGAAACAGCTGTCTTTATGTGCAGCATTTACAAACATCAACACCCGGTGAACGGAGGACGGCGTGATTGGAGCTGTTTTTGTTGTGTGTCGTGGCGTTTCGTAATATTGGAGATGAAATGTAAACGCACAATTTACGTGATTGAAGAAACGTGAAAATCTGACTAAATCTACTATGACAACTTGCAGTGTTATCATAGAGGCTGAGAAAAGAACACAATGCTGCACAACAGGTAAATGCCGTTATTATCACTGTTTTCCATGTTTGTGGAGTAATGGCTTTTTAAAAATGCCGTGTAGCCGCTGTGTCGTTTGGCCAATCAGCATACACTTACAGTACATCACTGGTAGTTCCTATAGAACTGTTTTAGACCTTTCTGTGAAGTAGGAGCTTATTTAATCCCTGCAAACAGAGTTCCTAGAGCTAAAACCGTTCCTAATTCCTGAGGTGCGAACACGCCAAAAACTTCCACCAATAGTTCTAGGAGCTATGAAAAGGTTCCTCTGTTGCAAAAGGTCCTATTCTTTACAGCTTTTTTTAGCTGATCGTGCATTAGGGATGCTTGATGAAAAGTTAGTAATCGGGAATGTGACTGTATATGTATATCCAGCCTAATAGACTGATCACTGTTTATAGGGCTCATGGCAACCAGAAACAGTGGACACAAATATGTATCAAACAAATACAGGAAATAGTTAGTCATCACAGGAAACAAAAACCATCAACACCTCCTCATTCCCTTTCTGTCCAGCAATGAGAATGAGGCTTGAATCTGACTCTGTGATGCTTTCTATTGAAGGAAGGGGAAGTTAAACACTATATTTACCACCACAATAAACCTACTGTGCATGCCAGTGTGTACCATTGAAAACATCTCACACGTGAAAGGCACAGCAGTCCTGTTTAATTCTCCAGGGTCAGAGGACGAGTGAACATGAACATAAAAACTAAAGTATGACCATTTTTCAGTTCATTTTGACTCATCTCTTCCTGATAACAGATACCAAGGATGGTAACCAGGGTTCTTTCTTTTTTTGTAGCTGGTAATGACATTAGTTTGTATGTAACTTAACATGTTTTGTATGTGATTCTGTCACAGCAGCCGGTGTTTTACTTCTGAGGAAATGAAGCATGTTTTTTTTGTTCACTGCACATTTGCCTGTTGTAAGTGTATTTACTGTAAACATGTTCCCATTCATTTCTACTCACCGAGGAACATATTGAAATGATTATCAGCAGGTCACACATGCATCACAAGACATTAGGTTAAAAAACAACACAATATTTTTTTAAGATTCAGTTTGGGTGATGAAATCCATCATTTGAGAAGAATGAGCTGAAATAAATCACATTTCCATCTCTGTCCCTCAGGATGAGAGCCATGACAGAGTCTCCACACAGACCCACGATGGAGGAGATCAGCCGCAAGTACCTCAGACCAGAGAACTGCCTGAACAGCAGGCTGGGGATGAGTATGCCAAACCTGGCCGACCACCGACTGGTCGCCGTCCCGGTCCGACAGATGTCCATGAGGACCGTGCCTTTCCACAGCGGTGAGGAAACTTGAATAAACTTTTAACAAGACATCATATATTCTGAAACAAGTCTTAGCCAGGGAACCTCAAGGGATTTATGTGGTTTAATTTTATTATTTTCCTTTATTGTAGTATTGGTGCCATAGATATTGCAGGACGTGCCAAAAATAATATAAATATATTACAATATTCATAGTATAAAAACAATATAAATTATAACATGTAAAGTATATAACAAGTAATTGAGAGAGAAAAAAATTTAGTTACATCTTAGTTACAACAATTAAGTTACATAGTTTTAAAATTATTTAATCTTTTAAGCATTATGTGTTTTTTAGCATTTTAATTGATATAATTAATATTTATGTTAAATATACATTAATATTACAGTTTTTGATATATATTTTTAATTGTATTGATATTAATTATATTAATTCTGTAATAATATTAATTTAATCACCTTTAAAAAAAACTATAAACCTTTAAAAGTTTGCTGAGAAGCACTGTTTTATAGAGTGTTTATTGCACATAAAAAAAAGAGCATGTGCCCTCAGCAGGTGATGTCATCAGTATTTTGGTTTATTTTCCTGGAATAGAAATGTGATTATCTGCTATACTTTTATTTTGTCAACCTTCATGTGTGCACTAACATATAGGGTCTGATTACACTTTGTCACTTTATGTGTTTTCTCTGATTGGATAGCTATCTGATTTGTTAAAACGGTTCCATTTACACTTAAACCACATTTACCACATAAATCTGTCTCTGCAAATCTGATATAAATCTGATCGTCAATTCCCACACTATATGGAAATTTAATGGAGTTCACATCAACGAAAGCGACCGATATGCGCTGCATTTTATTCATCATCAGCTAATTTCAAGATGAATCACCGCAACAGGAGAGCGTGTGGCATCAGCATTGGAAAGATAAGTTAGTCTAACTACTTTTAATAAATGATTTTGTGTTGCATGTCTGCAACTTACTTTCAGTTTCATTTGCTGCAGTTTGTACGTCAGCTTGCTGAAGAGATACTCAGCTACTCATCCACAGCGATGCGTGTTGAATTAATGCTGTCATATCTGACTACAACACAGCATATAGCCTATAACACGTTTTTTTTTTAGCATTTTGGGAGGAGTAAAATTTACAAATGTGGCTTTAACAACCAGATGCATTCAGACTTGTTCAGTTTCGTCTGGAATGCGGCCCAGATCACTTCCTGAAGTGGTTTGAGAGATGGGATTTAAATCCATCTCGAAAGTGTTTCAGAGGGCATTTACATCTTGTCTTTTGATGGTCGGATAGCTCTATCCAATCAGAGAAAGTATATTAAGTGACCAGGTGTAAACAGGCCCATAGACAGACTAAAAGCTATAAAACTTTCACTTGTATTTAAGAAAGAAAGTAAACATAGTCAAATTAGATTTTGTGTCATCTATAAAACGTTGTACGTGTCACTTATCTCCTATTTCATATTATCAGGTTCCTGGAGTCCCTCAAGGCCAATCAAAACCTTTAAACTCCCAGAATTCCCTCCCCCGCTCTCCTACCAATACGTTCAGAGTTACTACAATGATCTCATCAAAGAGTTGAGCAAAGCCATCTCCACATCAACCCCAGATGACTCCGCCCTCATGGCCCGTTTTTATTACCTGCGAGGACTGGTGAACTCTGTTGCCGGGAAACGCGTGGATGCCCTCAGAGACTTCCAGAGCTTGTATAAGACAGACATGGACATCTTTCCTGCAGAGCTGCTGAACGCGCTGGTTGAGTCTCTACCGGCGGAGGAGAGGAGGACAGCCGAGCGACGCCCTGATTTGAAGCGTCTGATCAGCCGGGTGAAAAGAGAGAATGAACGAGACAGGGCACGACCGATAGATGACGGGACGGTGAAGAGATTCGAACTGCCCAAGAAACACTTGCACATGGAAGACTTTGTGCAGCGCGTTCAGGAGTCGGGCATCGTGAGAGATCAGGGCACCATCCAGCGGCTGTTTGAGGCGCTGACTGTGGGTGAGTGCAAAGCACAACCAATCAGCTGTTGTTTCTTTGGGCCGAAGTGATGAGCAAACTAATGGTCTACTAAAACAAAACAAAACAAATCAACATTCACCTCTTTTCCAACCCAACCCAACAGAAATCAAATTAACAAGCAGACTTGATGCCTCACTGCTCTATCAGGCAATGACTTTGCAGGCAGCGCTTGTGTGTGAAGGTACCTTCCAAAGCTGATTTTGGACAGACTTTGGAGACAGTTTAATTGTCTAGAACAAAGTAGACAGAGGTTTGGTGATAGCTAAGCAAACATTAAATTACTACAAATTCAATACTAATTTCTCATTAGAAATGACTTCAAAAGTAAAAAAAAATTGGTCAAAAAGTTTAGCACACAAACTGACTATCAACCTCAGCTGTCAGACGCCATCATTTTTTGTTTGTGAAACTGTCACAAATCTGAATGTGCAGAATAGATGGATAGATAGCTGGAGAGATGATGGGTGCAGGGACAGATGGACAGACAGATAAATAGATGGATGTATAGGTAGATAGGTAGATGATGGATGGATGGATGGGTAGATAGACAGGTAAATGATGATGGATGGGTAGATAGACAGGTAGATGATGGATGGATGGATGGATGGATGAATGGGTAGATAGACAGGTAAATGATGATGGATGGGTAGATAGACAGGTAGATGATGGATGGATGGATGGATGGATGGGTAGATAGACAGACAGGTAGATGATGGATGGATGGGTAGATAGATAGATGATGGATGGATGGATGGATGGTAGGTAGATGATGGATGAATGAGTAGATAGATAGACAGGTAGAGGATGGATGGATGGATGGATGAGTAGATAAATAGATGATGGATGAATGGGTAGATAGACAAGGAGATGATAGATGGATGGATGGGTAGATGATGGATGGATGGGCAGATAAATAGATGATGGATGAAAGGGTAGATAGATAGACAGGTAGATGATAGATGGATGGATGGGTAGATAGATAGATGATGAATGAATGGTAGATAGATAGACAGGTAGATGATGGATGGATGGATGGATGGGTAGAGAGATGGATAGGTATATGGTAGATGGATGGATGGGTAGATAGACAGGTATATGGTGGATGGATTGATTAAATAGAGAGATGATGGATGAATGGCTAGATCGACAGGTAGATGATGGATTGATGGATGGGTAGATAGATAGACGATGGATGAATGGGTAGATTGACAGGTAGATGATGGATGGATGGATGGATGGATGAGTAGATAAATAGATGATGGATGAATGGTAGATAGACAAGTAGATGATGAATAGATGGATGGATGGGTAGATAGATAGACAGGTAGATGATGATGGATGGATGGGTGGATGGGTAGATAGATAGATGATGGATGAATGGGTAGATAGATAGACAGGTAGATGATGGATGGATGGATGGATGGATGAGTAGATAAATAGATGATGAATGAAAGGGTAGATAGACAAGTAGATGATAGATGGATGGATGGTAGATTATGGATTGATGGGTAGATAGATAGACAGGTAGATGATGGATGGATGGATGGGCAGATAAATAGATGATGGATGAATGGGTAGATAGACAAGGAGATGATAGATGGATGGATGGGTAGATAGATAGACAGGTAGATGATGGATGGATGGGCAGATAAATAGATGATGGATGAAAGGGTAGATAGATAGACAGGTAGATGATAGATGGATGGATGGGTAGATAGATAGATGATGGATGAATGGTAGATGGATAGACAGGTAGATGATGGATGGATGGATGGTTAGATAGATAGATGATGGATGAATGGGTAGATAGACAGGTAGATGATGGATTGATGGATGGGTAGATAGAGAGATGATGGATGAATGGCTAGATAGACAGGTAGATGATGGATTGATGGATGGGTAGATAGATAGACGATAGATGAATGGGTAGATTGACAGGTAGATGATGGATGGATGGATGGATGGATGGATGGATGAGTAGATAAATAGATGATGGATGAATGGTAGATAGACAAGTAGATGATGAATAGATGGATGGATGGGTAGATAGATAGATAGACACATGATGGATGAATGGGTAGATAGATAGGCAGGTAGATGATGGATGGATGGATGGATGAGTAGATAAATAGATGATGAATGAAAGGGTAGATAGACAAGTAGATGATAGATGGATGGATGGTAGATTATGGATGGATGGGTAGATAGATAGACAGGTAGATGATGGATGGATGGATGGATGGATGGGCAGATAAATAGATGATGGATGAATGGGTAGATAGATAGACAGGTAGATGATAGATGGATGGAAGGGTAGATAGATAGATGATGAATGAATGGGTAGATAGATAGACAGGTAGATGATGGATGGATGGATGAGCAGATAAATAGATGATGAATGAATGGGTAGATAGATAGACAGGTAGATGATGGATGGATGGATGGTTGGATGGATAAGTAGATAAATAGATGATGGATCAATGGGTAGATAGACAAGTAGATGGTAGATTATGGATGGATGGGTAGATAGATAGATAGATGATGGATGAATGGGTAGATAGATAGACAGGTAGATGATAGATGGATGGATGGGTAGATGATGGATCAATAGACAAAGAGACAGATGGGTAGACAGATATATGGATGATGGATGGATGGATGGATGGATGGATGGATGGATGGATGGATAGATAGATAGATAGTGGTGGTGGTATATAAATTTGGATGATGCAACAGCTGATGGCCATAGTTGTAAAAAAAAAATTTTTTGTCTGTGTTGTATTAAAATATACAGTTATATATAATATAACTATACAAATATATAACAATATAAATATACAATATATTATATTATACTGATAACATCTGCTTCCAGTATTGGCCCAGTTAAGCAGATAAAAACCATTGGAATATGCTGATATTAATATTGGCTGATAGTGATATGCTCACTGATGTATCATGCATCTCTAGTGTTTTTTGTAAAAATGGCTTTGGTTTGTCAGGTGTGGATTCCACTTCGCAGTCTGTGTTTTACCTTGAGCTGAAGGGTAAGCGTGGTTTGCATGTGCCATCAGTACTAACAGCATCATGGCACGATGGCACACGTGTGACTCCCTACCTGCATGTGCATGAGTGTGTGTGTGTGCGCGTGAAGGAATGTTCTTCAGGTAGCCACATTCAGAGCTGCCATCTTTAACCCAGTTTGTGTTTAACCTCTAGCTGTACTCATGTGTTCACTTGCTTGAGTAGCACAACGCTGGTTAATCATTTCCTGTCTGTTTAAAGTCATGTAACATTGAAAGCTCTGTGACACATCAGTTCCTGGATGGTATATAACAGGTTTGAGTTTGTTGTGTGTGTCAATTCTGCATTTCTTACTCATACACTCATTCTTTATTTTAAAAAAACATTTAAATGCGAGGCGCAACTGTTCAGTAAACATTCAGGTTTTGAGGAGATATTTTTGCTTTATTAACTAATTAACTAAGTCTTCAGTGTCACATGATCCTTCAGAAATAATTCTAATATGCTGATTTATTATCAGTGCTGGAAACTTTTTTTTTTTCTTTATTTTTGATCAAATAAATGCAGCCTTGATGAGCATAAGAGACTTCTTTAAAAAACATTACAAGTCTTACTGATCTCAAACTTTTGATCGGTAGTGTATATCTTACTGGAATTAACCATAACGCTTTATTGCTTGGAGCCATAAAGTAAATAAAGCACCTTTATCTCAGATGCCACGAGATCTGCAATAATTCAGTCATCATTTACTCCTGCTCATGTTCTCAAACTACATGACGCTCCTTCTGTTGTGTAATGCAGAAGAGACGCTTTGGTCATTTAAAGTCTACATCATGTTTGAATATATCATTAGCATATAATGATTACATTTGAGTCTGTTCCTCAAACAAATATAACACATGTAACTTCAGAAGACCTGCAGTATAGACAGTATAGTGCATGAGTCATGGGACTGATTTTATTTAGTGTTTTTTGCCATGTTTGTCCCTTTTCCCTATTCTTGTATTTGTGCATTTGTGTTCCATGGAAAAAAAAAGTCCTACATGTTTGGAGAGTAAATGATGAGTAAATGATGACTATTTAAAACTTCAAAGTTCTACCCATTAAATCAAAGTTTAAAGAAAAAAAAAGTAGTGTAAAAATATGTAAATAAATGATAAAAATAAGATTATTAAACTATTAATAAATAATTAAATTATTAATAAATACAAAATAATAATATATAAATACATTTATAATTAAATTGCAAATCAATCAATCAATCAACAAACCAAAGTTTAGAGGAAAAACAGCATAAAAATAAATAAAAACTAAGATGAAACTAACTAAAAAATAGTAGTTTAGTACATTGAAAACTGAAAAAAATAAGTGAATAGTAAAATAAAAATGTAAATAAATAAAACTAGAATATATATATATGCATTCATAATTAAATTCTATAATCATTGAAACACAGTTTAAAAATTAATTTTAAATTTAATTAATAATTAAAAAAAGATAACCAGTCAATCGATGCTTAGAAAAGACAGTGTAAAAAAATTTAAAGATGATAAATATAAAATAAGATTACACTAAATAAAAAAATATAGATATGTATAATATATAATAAATATATAATTAGATTAAATTAAATTAAATAAATACATATATAATAATTTTTTTTAAAATAAATAATACGTGTAACAGTACAGTAGTATAGTGCATAGTGTAAAAAAACGTAATGTAATATAATAAAAACTAAATATTTTCCAAATAATATTTAACACATTTATCTTAATTTATAATAAATATACAATAATAACAGTATAAATTGGGTTTTATCTATGGAAATATATAGCGGCTTTTTTTTAGGATGCAGGTGCCTCGCACAAGGATGATCATATTTTGAGCTGCATTGCATCTAAAAGATTGATAGCCCAAGATCTACAGTAAAGCGTTCATGTTTGCGATCTTTCCTTCACACAGGTCAGCAGAAGCAGGTGGATCCAGAGACCTTCTGCTTCTTCTACAACTACTGGAAGGAGACCGAAGGGGCGGCTCAGGACGTGGATCTGCCGGCCGGCGTGCTGGAGCACCTGGTGACGGACGAATGTGTCTACAAGCTCTCGTCTTCAGTGAAGACCAGCCACGGCGTGGGGAAGATCGCCATGACCCAGCGCAGGCTCTTCCTGCTGACGGAGGGCCGGCCGGGATACGTGGAGATCACCAAGTTCAGAGATATTGAGGTCAGGATCGCTCAGCCCAGGTT
>NC_056615.1:25824629-25842129 GCF_018340385.1 Cyprinus carpio | reverse complement strand
TTTCTATTACATTAATAAGAATTTATAGTTATGAGAATAATGCCACAATACCAAAATAGTATTGATTCTAAAAATACACTTCATTTTATTTATACAATTTATTTATAATTTTTTTTCTGATTTCTTTTTAAGTACAGTTTTTTACGATTGCTATGACATTTTTTTCAATACTTCTAACAATATTCCTAAACTCTTAACACACCAACACACCTACAACACACAACTGACAAAACAATTAATTTCATGCTCAAAATCACACATTGCAAACTAAACTTAAACACTTATTTTCAAATTACAATAATACACTAACACAATACACTACAACTACCAAAACACTGCAAACATGTCTCAAAATCTAATTATTATTCCAAAACACTAACACATGTTAAACAGGAGCATTTAGTTAATCATAACACAATATCATAAAAACACTAACATCAAATGGAATAACAGAAACTGCATTATTTTAGGAGTCAGCTCTGACCTTATACAATAGACAGTATATTGCATTAATCATAGATCGTGTTTTACACTACAGTTTCTTTTTGGGTTTAGTAAATGCATGTATTTTGTTTATTTTGCTGCAGAAATTCAATGCAAAAATTGAATGACCCATCTCAGAGTAGCTTTATAGAACGAACGGTTTATGAATGCAAGAAAACAAAAAAAATATGTACAATATAGCTGACATTTACAGTATTACTGTATGTGAAAATACAAAATATACAAACAGAAAAAGCCACAGAATAATAAATAAATAAATGTAATCTAATCTGCCTGGTCTTCTGTATTTGGCCACATGTTCTCACACATCATAGCTGATATCTTCTCTGGCAAGGCATCTTGGGAAGAATCTTTTGGTATGCCTTATCCTTCCTGGTATTGTTCAGTGAAGTGAGTGAGTGAAAGTGACGTGACATACAGCCAAGTATGGTGACCCATACTCTGAATTCATGCTCTGCATTTACAGTTTTTTACAGACGCTAGGACACATTTCTCAATACTTAGGTCACTTTTGCAAAACTCTTCACACAGTTCTCCTAACCAACTTTCAGCTTGGCAAAGCAGTTCATTTCACATTCAAAATGCACTACAACTACCAAAACACTTTATTCAGCTCTCAAATCAACTCATTCTTCCAGAACACTAGCAAAGGTTGACAGCCAACAAACACACTTTGTCACCCACAAAACAATGACCTAAAAAACACTAACAACATGTAGCATTATACAGTGTTTTCTTGTGTAAAACAAGGACACATCTCTGTATATAATTCAGTGCAATATATGTTACTGGAATGAATCAGACATGTTTACATCACAATACAAAACTATTCAGCAATTGTCTCCTTTTGTAATGCAATTGAAAGAGTAACACCTGCGTAGATGTTCATCTACAATGAGAATCAGCTGTGGCTGGTCCAATTGTCCAATTGTTTTTATAGCATTTAATTTTAAGATTTAAAATATATTTCATTAAAATATTACTGTAGAAATATAGCAAATTACTGTCTTATTCAGTTTTGTATTATGTTATTGTTTTGAACATAAGTTTAACAGTTTTGAAAACAGTATGTAAGCATGTGCAAACTGGCCTGTACGTACAAAGAGTTTTGGCAGTTGTTGTGTCTGAGTGAGAAAAGAGAATTCATGAAATTTTAGAGATGTAGTCACTGAATGCATTTTGTGCCAAAGCAATGATAATTGATCCTCAGTTTAGCCCACATAGACTTCTGTTGTGCTCACTGTGTGAAGAGTTCTGCAAAAGTGACCTAAGTATTGAGAAATGTGTCCTAGCATCTGTAAAAAACTGTAACCCATCCAAAGTGCACACACACAGCAGTGAACACACACCCAGAGCAGTGGGCAGCCATTTATGCTGCGGCGCCCGGGGAGAAGTTGGGGTTCGGTGCCTTGCTCAAGGGCACCTCAGTCGTGGTATTGAGGGTGGAGAGAGTGCTGTACATTCACTCCCCCCACCTACAATTCCTGCCGGCCCGAGACTCGAACTCACAACCCTTGGATTGTGAGTCCGACTCTAACCATTAGGCCACGACTTCCCATGCCATGACTTCAGCTGTGATGTCTTGGCATTCAGCATCCATTGCATCCTGGAGGGACATCTGGAGGGACGATGGTGAAAAACCTTCCATCTCCAGGCTCAGTATAACTCCTCAATGGGGTTGAGGAAAGGGGAGTGAGGGGCAAGGAAAAGAGACATCATTCTGGAATGGGTGTCAAACCAGGCTCTGGCTGCACTGGGAATAGTGGCATGCCACATTGATTCATGTCTTTGGTCCAAATCTTCTAAAATTTACATTTATGCAGGAGTGCACTTTTCATTACATTTACATTTTTATTTTAACATTTAGCAGACGCTTTTATTCAAAGCGACTTACAAATGAGGACAATGGAAGCAATCACAATCAACAAAAGAGCAATGATATATAAGTGCTATAACAAGACTCAGCTTAACGCAGTACACGTAGCAAGTTTTTTATTATTATTATATAATAAATAAAAAGAAAACAGACAGAATAGAAAAAGAATAGAGCAAGCTAGTGTCAGAGGCCTTTTTGCTTTTGCTAATTGTATAATAAATAAAAAGAAAACATAGACAGAATACAAAAATATAAGGAAAGCTAGTGTTAGTGTTTTTTTTAAGAAAACAAGCAGTAAATGAATAGAGTGCAACTCTGAAAGGGAAGTTTTTTTTTTTTTCATTATTTTTTTTTTTTTCCATAATATAAGAATAATACTTTTCCACACAAGATCAGCCCAAAGAAGTCCTCTTTTACTGTATATCATATGGTCATGCGATTGAAAGAACCTCAACACCTGAGTGTGTTTTCTAGATGGGAATAAGCTGTAATTTATATATTTGCAAAATTTCAATCAGCCCTTTCTTATTAGCAATGGAATAAAATACAAGAGACATATTTGTGTTTAATTCACAATATGAACAGCTGTTCACTTTGACTTCAGCCTATAAGTTAGTTTTAGAAAATTGTGTTATCTGATCTGACATACAGTGTGTAAGCATTTGAAGATTTGCCAGTGAAATTACATTGTTAAGGTCTTGGTGGAGCTTGTGTGTAGAAGAAGTTCAAGCATTTTAAATGTTTTGTTAACTCTCTGCATTTTGTGTCAAAGCAACAAGAAATGTGTAATTGTACCCAGACAGCAACATAGTGATGGCCCAGATCAGGCCCACATCTGGCCCACGTGAAATCCATGCGGGCCAGATGTGGGCCGGATCTGGGCCAAAACTGCTTGCTGTCTGGGTATAGCCTACACAGACGGATGTTGTGCTAACTGCGTTAAGAGTTCAGGAAAATTGCTGAAAGTATTGAAAAGATTGTCATAATGATTGTAAAAAACTGTATATATAGATACATCTATTTAAATTTTACATTTTTATTCTATATCATTACTTATATTTTATTTATATTTTGCTGTGAGATATGATCTAGTCATGTTTTTTAAAATGAATGTTCACAGTAAATAATATAAAAAATAACATTAAAATAATAATAAAAATAAATATTGCTACATCTAATAAAAAGTGCAAAAATAAATGAATAAACACGAAGGGGATAAACAACAGCTCATTTGAGCGAGAAGAGGAGGACAGAAGATCTTGTCGTGTTTTTGTGATATTCTTCTTCTTATGTGTCACAGGACAGACAGTAGAAAGGTTTAGCACAGATTTAGGTCTCACTCGGTGAATGTAGAAACACATCCTCCCTCAGATTGTGCAAGTTTTGTGGTGAGGGGTCTGTGACACTGCAGGGAGGATTTTACCACCATTCAGAAGGAAACTGAACCGTTATGAAAGCCGAAGACTCGTCTGGTAAGCACTATGTGTGTGTGTGTGTGTGTGTGTGTGTGTGTGTGTGTGTGTGTGTGTGTGTCTTAGGTCAGCTGGGCGTTTCGGAGCTGGACAGTGGAGGAAACCCAAAGCTGTGGTGCGCTTTGAGCGATGGGAAGGTGCTAGTGTTCGACGCGGCCAGCTGGTCCATGCAGCACAACTCTGTTCAAGTGGGAAAGTCCCGTCTGGTGAGGAATTTTATAAAAAATGACCTTCAGTGATGACCTGCTCTGTGTTTCCTTGCCTTACCTCCTTATCAGACATGAGAGGCTGTTTTGGAGTTTCAGGAGGAAATTAGACCGAAACAGAAAGGACAGTGAGAAAGGACAATGCTTAATAAAAAATAAAAAAAAACGAAAAATAATCAGGAGAAAACAACTAGTATGGTTTATTGGTATAACTGTAAGCTGTAAACAACTTGCTTTATCTAAAAGTATTAAGAATTTTTACTTCGTGACAATTCAGCACATTTTTCCCACAACATCACAGCAATAATGATACCTGCACGTAAACAAAATGTTGCTCCATTACCCTGCATCCCAAATCTATGGCTATGAATTTTTGCATTTTGTTAGACTTCACCACATTACTGGGATCTATAGTCATGGAAAATATTAGTGCACTTTATAGTTTTGATAGTAGTGCTGCCCCCTGCTGTTCACTGTATGAACACAGGCTTCTTTTCACTCCTGTCAGAACTGCATGCTGGCAGTGAACCAGCAGCAGCTGTGGATCGGCTCAAAGGATTCGTTCATTTACATCATAAACCCGTGGAGCGTTTCCTGCAATAAACAACTGACGGAGCATCGCTGCGAGGTCACCGGACTCGCCCTGGAGGAGAGAACTGACAAATTCAGGTAACAGAGGCGAAACAGGACAGTCATTCAAGGAATAAGTCACCTAAAAATGAACATTTGCTGAAAAATTACTCCTTCAGGTCATCCATGATGCAGATGAACTTGTTTCTTAATGGGAGAAGATTTGTAGAAATGTAGTATTCCATCTGCAGTGAATGGGTGCCGTCAGAATGAGAGTCCAAACAGTTGATAAAAACATCATGATAATCCACAAGTAATCCACACCACTCCAGTCCATCAGTTAATGTCCTGAGAAGTGAAAAGATGTGCGTTTCTAAGAAACAAATCCATCATTAAGATGTTTTTAACTTGAAAACGTTGCATCTGTCCAAAATATGAGTCCATAATAATAACTCTTCCCCCAGTGAAAAACTCCATCTCCCGTTGTCTCTCTCATCAAAATCCACCCACATATTTGTTTAGAGCTGTTTTGGACTGTTTTCCATCCGAAGAAGAGGAAAAATGTGTTTTGGAGCAGATGCATATGGATAGAGGACTTGTATTTTAGCAACAGTTTAAAGTTAGAACTAATTAAAGATAGCTGCTTGGACTCTCATTCTGACGGCACCCATTCACTGCGGAGGATCCATTGTTGAGCAAGTGACACAACGCTAAATTTCTCCAAAGCTAGACATTGATGTTAATGGATATTTTCACCTGCAGTCAGACGGTGGCGTACTCGTGCAGTGAAGATGGCAGTGTGATCGTGTGGGACGTTTCCACGCTGCAGGTCAGACGGCAGTTCAGAGTCTCCTGTGACAGACTGCAGTGCATCCAGATCCACACCAGCATGCTGTGGTGCTGTAAGTCTGCCTCACATACTGCTATGAATGCACCTTTCTATTATATTATAACTCAAAATTTCGCAACCGAAAATCAGTTTTCAATTTCTACCAAAACATTTTTAAATCATTTTGCTTAAACTGTTGTCTTGACTATTTATTGTGTGTTTTTTAAAGCTACTGTTTAAATTGGCCAGCTGTCCAGTGCGTTGTGATTGGCCTTAACCACTGATTTCTAGTTGTGTTCTCTTTTGGAAGCCAAAAAAAAGTAGTTTCGCTTTCACAACAAAACACAGCGTCTGTACGACATGGCGGCGGTGTTAGCAATACTAAAGTGAGAATTAAAGTTCGGCTTCTTTCTTTGCGTGAACATTTGGGCGGCGTTATGCAAATATTCCCACATCATGGATGTCTCTTTGGGTTTTAGACTTTAGTCTTTGCGACTTTAGGGATCTTATCTATTCACAAACAGCTTGTAACACTCCAAAGAGAAAGGAAAACATGAAATCGCATCATATGACCCCTTTTAGACCTACACGTGGAACTCAGATGTGATTAACTATTTGTATTAAAGGTGGTGGTGATTGTCTGCTGGAAGTGCGCAGGAACGGCACGGTTCATCGTAAGGTGTCTCTTCCAGATCACCTGCTGAGTTCACCGAGGGGTTTCAGCTGTTTCCTGCTCTTTAACGAGGTAAACCTCTCAGATTCTGAAGGAGGCCGTGAGCTCGTCCGGTTCTCTGTGTGTCCATACAGCTGGGCTTCAGCACTCGTTAGCACAGTTAATGGATCACACGTGTGAGGCTGTTTTAATGGGTCTCTGAGCTGTGATGAGCCCGGCTTTGATCATTCACAAGAAAAGTGATTCAGAAAAGTTGTTATGGTCTTCTGGGTGGTTGCTAGATGGTTCCTAATAGGACTGAAAAATTATTCAAATTGTATTTTGTTATACTGTATGGTTTTAGGTAGGTTGTGAAAGTGCACTACAACAGAGCTAATTTTTTTTATTATTATTATTTATTTACTTAATTTTATTAAAGGGTTGCTACAATTTTTACTGTTTTTGAAATGTCCACTGAGGCTTTATTTATTTAATCAAAAATACAGTCAAAACATTAATATTATGAAATATTTTTAAAATTTAAAACAAGTGTATTTTCTGTTTGAATATCTGTTAAAATGTAATATATTTCTGTGATGCGCAGCTGTATTTTCAGCATCATTGTTCCAGTCTTCAGTGTCACATGATCTTCAGAAATCATTCTAATATACTGATTTACTGCTCAAGAAACATTTCTGATTATTATCAGTTGAAAACAGTTGTGCTGCTTCAGATTTTTGTGAAAACTGATATATTTAATTTTTCAGGATTTTTTTTAATAAATAGAAAGTTTTAAAGGACAGCATTTATTTGACAGAAATCTTTTATTAATGTCTTTACTGATATATATATATATTAGTGCTGTCAAACGATTAATCGCATCCACAATAAAAGTTTTTGTTTACATAATATATGTGTGTATACTGTGTATATTTATTATGTATATATAAATACAAAAATGCATGCATATATGTAAAATGTATATATGTGAAATGCATGTAAAAAATTGCATGTATATATTTAAGAAACATGTTATGTTTACAAATTAAATATATTTATTTTTTATTTTAAATATAAGGATATAAATATTTAAAATGTATATACATGCAAATATTTTCAAAATATATATTGTATGCATCTTTATTTATATATTTGTTTTTTTGTTTGGAAGTGAAAGTAAATCCATTGTCAAAAGGATTTTTTTTTTTGTTTATATATATATATATATATAAGTGAATCAACAAGTAATTGCTTTAAATACAGTAATTCTGATCTCAGTATTAGTTATAAAAATTGTGATTTTTTTTTTTTTTTTTTTTGCAATAATTGAGCAGCCCTAGTTCCTTAGTGCTCCAAGTACATGTTTGTGATTTTTCATCTGTTTCATCAGACAACGGCCATATCTCAGTCGGAGCAGCTGTGGGCAGGTTTGGCAGACGCAGGTGAGCTGTGTGTGTGGCACTGCAGAGACCTGAACAAACCCTTCATCAGGATCCAGCTCAAAGACTGCGCCGGCGTCGTCTGCATGATCAAAGTCAAGAACCAGGTGAGACACCACTCACCTTCATCCGTCAGAATGTGAAAGCAGAAGATACAGAATCTGAGTGAAATCTCTCCTGCTCTCAGATCTGGGTGGGCTGCCAGGGGAAAACCCGCGGGAAGATCTACGTGGTGAACACGGATCGATACACGGTGGAGAAGGAGCTGATGGCACACGACGACAGCGTTCAGACTCTGTGCTCGGCTGAAGATCGATACGTGCTCAGCGGAGCCGCGCGGGCCGACGGCAAAATAGCCATCTGGAAAGTTGAGTAGAAACCAGCCGGAACATGTGATCCGTTTCAGCCTTACCGAACACATTTTCTCAATCACATGTGAACGCTTATAGACAAGTGAAGCACAAATAAGAGACCATACATGACCATAAATGCATAGATGCACAGTGTAAATGAAGAAACACAGTGCAAACACACACTGCCAGATGAAAAACACTGGACATTTACAGCAAAAACATGCAAATTCTCACATTCATATACCATTTGAGCATTCATTTGCTTGTTACATGAATATGAAATGTAAATATTGATGGGAAGGACACTTTTACACTACATTTATTATGAATTCTTCAGTGTTATATCAGTATTTTTGTAACTCTGAATATGATTTATGATGAAGGATTTTCTCTGGACTGTGATTTAATGAGTTTAAGTCCAAAAACAGCAAACTAAAGGAGATGAAACGTGCCAGTGTAAATGTTTATTAGTGCACACACATCCGCGCAGTGAAAGAAAGTCTTGTTTTAACTGAGTAACGTCGCACTCGCTTTACGAAGGACATGTAATTTATACATGTGAAAACACATTTGTAAATATTTTTGTGAATTTTTAAAGGAATAATTGTTTGATTACATGGTCATCTTTGAATAATGAACACCTTGTAGCATTTTAGAAATATGAAAACGCACTTTACTCTCCAACACTACTTATCTTCTTATAATAATAGTAATCCAGGATGCTAACTTTTCAGTAAAGGAACAATAAGCCTTATTGAGGAATCAGTTTTCAATGCCAGTTACTGTCTGTATGTATATGTTTCATATCTGTAAATAGTTTATCATGTATTATATCTATATTTATCTATGCAAAATACATTTAAATGGCCATGATGGTTTTATATTGAAACATTTCACTTCTGCTTTTGTGTATAAATGTCATTTTGAAGACTGGGGTTTAGATGATCATTTTAGATTGAATTAACAAAGCCTTGTGTATGTATTGTATATATTCATAAAATTCTGTTGGATTCAACTTTGTAGTCTTTCTTTGTCCCACCACTAGAGGGCAGCAGAGTCTTGTCTTTCTCATCGAACAGCTTCTTAGCTCGACTCAATGAAATACTAGTACACTAATTATTGCGTAGTATATACTAAATTCTGCCTACTTTCTAAATATGTGAAACAATATGCAATGACAAACGTCCACGAGACTCCAACTATTTATCAGAAGAATAAAAATAATTTAAAAACTAGTAGTTATATAGAATATAAATGTATTAATATTTTACTAGTAAATTAGTTATGTGTAAAAATGTCAGTGTGATCAAATAATGAGTCATGAACAAATTATTACATTGCATTTTGCAGTTTGCTCTGGTTGCACATTGCATGTTTTGTCAAACGAAGCTGGTTATACAGAAAAATAGCACACTGCACAGTATAGATACTAGTAAGCATCCATGGCATGTATCATGAGCATTTATATTATGGCCAAATGTTTTTAGTTGCATAAAAATATGTAAAAAGAGACCTTGATTCAGTCTGGCATCTCGACTGTTGCAGTGTTTTGTTTTTGTACAACGCTCTAGTGTTATTTTCTGGTATCGAGGTCTCAGGAGAGCAGCGACACGTTTCGCTTCACTGAGAGCCGCTGAAGGCTGTGAAGTCCATCTGTGGAGTGAGATTATGGTTTGCAATCTTCATCTCCAGAGATCAGGAGTCAGGGTGTTTAATCTCGTCTGAACCTCTCAGTGTGTTGAGGAATTATGGGCAGCTGTGATCATTCATCTGACAAACACTGACCTAAAGAGCAGCGATATACAGATATACCACTCTTATTTTTATGCCTGCCTATTTGTAAACATTTCTTAGTCTTTTTTTTTTTTTTTTTTTTTTTGTGAAAGTGAAAGAGCACAAATAAATTAATAATTTTTACTCACCCTCATGTAATTTCACATCTGCATGCTGTATTCCATAAACCATAATTTCTTTATGCTGGTCTTTTATAGATGACTGCTCATAGCAGGGTTATTATAGTTATCTGAATCTAAAACATACAAAAATAAATAAATAAATAAGAAAAGTCACTTGAAATAAATGTTAGGTGAAATCAAATAAAATATATAAAAACCTAAGCATATTATATTTTAATAGATGCTCAGGCAACATTTCTCATTTTCATTTTAGTACTAAAATAACTTGAAGTACTGAATTTAACTGAAACTAAATAAATTGAAATTAATCGATAAACAATTATAAAAACTATATAGACATTTAAAAACTAATAAAAATGACAAAAACACAAAATTACTACAATTTTAACAAAGATTCTAGTTCAATTAATGAACTTAAAAATTAACAGAAAATATAAAAAGAAAATGTAATGCAAAATATTAACAAAAACTATAAAAATAACTAACTCATAGTGATCATGTTTGCTAAGCTCAGCAATTGACAATTAAAATATTATTTACTTTTTTTTGTAATGTCTGATTTGATAACAAATTTTTCATTTATTCTTTTAAATTATTCTACTCTATATCAACTGAATTAACAAACAGGAAAGTATGAATGTAAAAATATGTTGCAATTATTAATATTTGACATTATTTATAGTTTTGAGATTAATATTATTTGAATAATTGTTAAATTCTTATTAAATGTTAATGGAATCAGTCCTAAACTTCCTGAAACCTGCAGAAGTTCAGAAGCTCCTAAACTTTAATAATGTTCTTTTTATGATTTACAACCGGATGATTGTTTGATGCTGTTATCTATGAACTAATATTTGTCTTGTGTGAATGCTCTTTATGTTTGGACATTGTTCAGAGCTCATTTCAAGTTTGAAGATAACTGAGGGGTATAATTTCCCCCAATAGAAAGAGGAAGAGGAGTCAGATTTCTGTGGAACAGGAGAGAAATCACATTCACTAGAAGAAAGTCTCTCCTTCAGCTGTGATCCGATCGATTCATCAGTATTTCAGAGAACTCACTCCTGCCTAGACGTGACTCATTTAGGTGGGTCCATAATGCTTTTATTTGATGAACATGATTATAAAAGTCAGCAAAGCCACAGTTCTGCTGATCTGAGATCAAACAGATGTGGTTTCACCCATGGTGATTATGTTTATGGTTTAATCTTGAAGAGCTGATCCCAGATCAGCATATAAAGGAGCAACAATCACATGATCATGAAAAGCTGCTGATATCAGTACAGTAACCACACAAGAATGAGACTCCTCAGGGCGTGACAATGGAATAAATTGCTGAATTAAGGGTTTTTAAAACCCAATAGACATTATGTGCCACGCCAAACATTATTAATTGATTTGGTATGACTGACTTTCCAAAGTGATTCAGTGATTTGCTATCACTGAATTTCCATAGTTCATATTCTCAAATTGAATAGAATAGAACAGCTGCTCTATTCAGACACAGAAAACAGTCTCTTCTTGAGCAATGTGCTCTCTCAGATGGACACTGAGTCCCTATAGAGACCACAAACACAAACGTCCACTGTTCAACTCATGAGAGTCATTCATAGTCAGGCTACTCCATTGTGTCCAGGCGTGTTTGCCCAGTGAGCGAACGAATCCATCTTTTGAACTGATTCCTCGGAATGATTCGATCGAACCGTTTCGCAAAACTTTTATCAATCGCTCAACTGTAAGTGAAGCCTGTTTAGGAAGAAGATAATCTACTATAGTAAAACCATGGTTCATTTTGTATTTGTATGCACTTTCTTTATTTTTTCTTTGATTTGGTTTTATTACTGTACTGTCTAGTTTGATATTTGATATACTGTTTAATAAAAAAAGAAATCAGAAAAAAAGATTCGCGATACGAGCGCCAAAGTCCCAATCTGAATCAAAAGATTCGCGAGTCCGCTCCGAAGTTCCGATCTAATTCAAATGATACCCATCTGAATTTGCGATATGAATCGCGAACCTGCTCCGCAGTTCTGAATGATTCGCGTTCCGCACCTCGAAGTTCAGATCTGAATCAAAAGATTCGCGAGCCCGCTCTGAGCTCTGATTTAAAGGTATAGTTCACCCAAAAATGAAAATTAACCCATGAAGTCCAAAGAATTTAACCAATCCATTATAAAAGAACTCCACACGGTTCCGGTGGGTTAATAAAGGCCTTCTGAAGCAACATGATGCGTTTGTGTAAGAAAAATATCCATATTTACAACTTAATAAATATTAATCTCTAGCTTCCGCTAACTGTCATATGCGCGTTCACGAGAGAGTGGTGTCCAGCGGATGGGCTACCATCCACTCCCATTATAAAGCTTAGAAGAGCCAGGAAGTTGTTTTTTTTTTAATATAACTCTGATTGTATTTGTCTAAAAGAAGAAAGTTATATACATCTAGGATGGCTCGAGGGTAAGTTAATCATGGGGTAATTTTCATTTTTGGGTGAACTAACCCTTTAAATCGAATGATTCACGATCCCAGAGGTCCTATCTGAATAATGATACGCGAACCAATGTTTCAGATCATGACTTCGGAGCGCAGATCTCAATCAACCAATTCACGAAATGATTCGCGAACCAGCTGCGAAATTTCAATCTGAATCAAATGATTTGCGAACCCGCTCCGAAGTCCCAACCTAAATAAATTGATTTGCGATACGCAATTTGAAGTCCCGATCTGAATAAAATTATTTGCAGTTATTTATTATTTCAGTTAATGTAGAATAATTGCATCCTGATACTCTCCAAAATGGTAGAAGATAGTAACTCTGAAAGAATAATTGTTGAAAAAATTGTTATTTTTGTTTTCTTTGTGCACAAAAAGCAACTCATGTCACATGGACTGTTTTACCGACATTCTTACACACAATGACAGAATTATAATTTTTTGGTGAACTAGCCCTTTAAGGTCGTATACATTTGAATTCAAAAGAATCGGCGAGAGCGTTCATTTGACCGTTCGAGCGAATCGATTCGCTAAATGAATCGGACTAACCCGGCGCCAGTGGCCAAAGTCTGGTGCGCGACTCCAGCGGTGTTCATTCATTCGGGACTGGGAGGAGTGTGTATGTGTGTGTGTGTGTGTGGAGCAGGAGTGGGCTGGGTTCTGCCCGTCAGCCATGTTGGAATGAGAGGGAATGAAAAGCAGGAATGAGAGAGGATCGATTGGAGAAGACGGGAAAAGCGGCTTCTGGAATATCACCGCAGACGATCTCACAATAAACGAGTGAGTAGCGCGCATTCATGCCTTCACACATCTGTTAGAAAGAAACAAACTGTCACTGTAAACCATTAATATGAGCGTTCCTGTGCTGGATCGACCGTGCCATGCCTTCATGAGGAATACTGCTCTAAATCTGATGGATTTGGATCCGATATGTGTGCGCGCTGATTGTGACGCGCGTCGGATTCATTGGATCGAATCTAGTGACTTCGGAGGTTTATGTTGACGTCAGTTTCTAAAGTTTATGCCACACTACTTCAGCACAAACCCATTGTGTTGTGTTTTACACAGAGTTTCTGTTTATCAAGGGTACAGCAGCAGGATTTGATGACAGTTTGTGTTATTCTACAAGCTCAGCTATTTCAATCAACAAAAGTTATCACTAAGTATTATATATAAATATAGATTTAGTATATAAGAATAAATGATAAAATAGTGGTATTGTAATGTATGGATTGTTTGCAGAGCATAAGCATTGCTTTGAAAAATACATGAAGGAAATATAAAACAATAAATTCGATATATATATTTTTTTTTATTTTAATTTTTATTAGATTTACAAAATATTTACCATGCTTTATGGGTATGCCCCATAGTAATACTGTGTTTATTTTTGGAGATGTGCTTTGTTTTTATCACTTTATGGGTGTGTACCAGAGTAATACTATGTTTTTTTGGAGATGTACCATTGTAATGATATTTATTTTTTATTGAACATGATTTTTAGTACATATATTAGAGCATTTCTGTACTTTTTGGACAGCGTACCATGGTAATATCAGATTTATTTAAACAATTTTTTGTTTGTTTCATCATTTTATTTTACATTATGTATTTTTTTGCAGGCAGATTATTCAAGCAATGTGGGAAAATGTTTATTTATTTATTTTTTTTAATGTGTGATTATTTGGAAAAATAAATGTATAAATCCCACACAATCCCTCAAACAAACTTGCATCAAAATTTGAATTGCAACCTTTTATTCAATTGACTTTCCTTAGGCTTATTGAGGGATTGTTGCATTATTAGTTCATTAGTACATTTTGGACAGGGTTTCACATAATTTGGACATTAATTTGGAAGTAATGTTTTTAATATAATGATACACATCACATCATGATACATACTGTATGTTATGATTCAATAGGCTGCAGTAGATCATGCTTAGAATTAATATTGATATTGAGTACATTAATTGAATGGTAGGAAATTATATGAAAGCACAATGAAATAAAAAAGTATATATATCCCCTCACACTAATGATTACACCAGTTTGATGTTCTGCATGTCAGTCGAGCTCCTCATCCTTGAATGTGATCAGAGAGCAAACAGAGCTTCATTGTGCTGGGGAATCTCAGTAATTTGCTGATGTGTTCTGGCAGCTCTGTGTGCGAGCGATACTGTATTTTGTGCGTCCCGGGGCAGTGGAAATGACAGTGCGCGGGGCCAGGGTATTTTTAGAGCCGGTGCTGAGCGACAGCCGCCAGACTGTGAGATCACAGCGTTTGAGTGAATTACGGCTGACATCACTCGTCATTATGTTTGGTTTGCGACCGCTGCATTGTCATCACGAGAGATTTAACCGTGTGAATACAACATCTGGCTCACATAAAAGGCGTTTTGTACATTATTTGCAGTGCACCTGATAGTTCGGCTCGACTTGCACTGTGTGATTAGATTGTTAATCATTCTGTAACATATAACCACAAGATTTCTCCTCATAATGCATCTATATGACGGCGTGCAATCCTGTTGTTTTAGCTGCGCAGGAAGACGGCCTGCGATTTCAGCAGCTGTGACAGGAAGTTCAGTTGTATATATGTGTGTGTGTGTGTGTGTGTGTGTGTGTGTGTGTGTGTGGTGGCATAGCATTTAACTGAGATTAGTTTAGCATGCAGGATGTTGCTACCTTGTATCGTCCCTCAGGGTTTAAAAGGAAAACGCCTTTTTCCTCTGGGCAGAAACAGCTGGCTATGTGTGTTTAGGGCAACATTGTCTTCCTAACTAGTGATGGGTGTCAGCCAGACCGATATTTGACAATTTAGAGAATATATCGGCATCAATTAACCGATCAAAAGTAGTGTAAAATAGTAAAAAGTGGTGCAAATAGTGTGTAAAATAACTGTGTTGCATAGCATTTTTTGTGCATCTCATTTCCTTTACTGAATTTGTATTATGTGCACAGTATTTTTTTTCTCTAGTTTTTTTCTAGATATCGGTAATGGCATTGGTCATTGCAATTTTGTTTTGCTCAGCAAGTCACATGAAACAACACACGTGTATGCATTTTCATCATGTTTAGAAAAATTACTTTCACATTTCAGCAAAACGCCTTTAAACTAATTTTTTTTTTTGGTCTATGATGAGTTAATAGAATTGTGTTTTCCTGACCTAAAGTAAGTAGCTACTATAGAGCTGGTTGTTTATATACTAGTTCTGAGTAAAACCAGTGCAAAAAAATAAAATAATAATAAAAATCACAAGTAGTGATAGACCAGTATATCAGCTAAAATATGAGAGAATTGCAGGGGGTTCAAAAAGTTAATGACAAGCTAATATTTAATTAAATAATCAGCAATCCAAATTAAACACTAATAAAAAAAAAATAATTCTAAAAATGCTAAATTAAAATATAACTTAAATATGAAAATAAAAATACATTGAAATAAATTATAAATATATATAAAAAAAATTAAAATAAAAACAATCAAAATAAAACACTAAAATGAATTGTATCTTAAAATTTTAAAAATTTAAATAATAAATAATTTTAAAATGAAAACAATGAAATACTAAAATGAAATAAATCCTAAAAATAAACAATTTTAAAATGAAAACGATATAAAATACTAAAAATGAATTAAGTCATAAAAATTAAAAAGTAATATAAAAGCAATGAAAAAGTACGAAAAATGAATTAAATCATAAAAAAGTAAAAATTAAAACCATTAATGTTAAAATTAAAACAACCAAAATAAAACACTAAAAATGAATTGTATCTTAAAAATGCAAAAATGTAAAAAATAAATCATTTTAAAATGAAAACAATAAATAATGAAATACTAAAATGAAACAAATTCTAAAAATAAAAAAATTTTAAATAAAAAAATACTAAAAATGAATGAAGTCATAAAAATGTAAAAATTTAAATAAAAGAAATGAAAAAAATACTAAAAATGAATTAAATCATAAAAAGTAAAAATTGAAATCAATAACTTAAAAATAAAAACAATCTATATATATATTGTTTACCTGCATGCTTACATATTGCCATGCACTCTAGATATCTATATTGATTATAGAAGTCATCTTCTGGACTAGCTGATTGTTTCGAATGTGAACCTGTGAGTGTTTGTGTCAGTGTTTATGAGAACAGAGCCTCCATTGAGAGCGAGTGATGGTACCACTGTACTTACAGTTTCCAGCCGTCTCAGAGGCTCATTCAGACTGAGGTATGCTGCTTTATAAACGTGATCTGGACTGTTTCAGTGCGGGTCCGTGCTGGATGTTGATCTGGTCTGAACCGGTCCAAATCAACCACCTGTACTTCATAACTGGCTTCTTTGTGCTGAGGCTTGAGTTTCCTGTTAAACCGTTGGAGAGCAGAGTTGGCCTGGTTGGACATAAAGACGACTCTGCAGGAAATGAGCACGAGCTGCTTCCAGTTCCTGTGGCCTTAAGGCTTTAGATTACAGTTTTACCTGAGAGACCCGTCATTAGTGCGCCGGGGCGGGAATGACAGGAACTGACACACAAACAACCAGCCTCTCTTTTTTCGGTGTAGCTCAGTTCTTTCCGTTCTCCTGGCCAGATCCCTGCCGCTGGAAGGTGGGCTTTTTCCATGTGGCTGTGGAAACAGAAGGAAGTGTGTTTATGTTTTAAAAAGCTGCATGAACACAATGGCTACTGTTCGCCCTCGCAGTCCTGTGGGAATCGGCCTTCTTTGACTCTTGTCTTTAGTGTGATGCTCCTACAGGAAGTGATGTCGTGCAGACAGGAAGCCTCAGAATGCACAGGCTACATATGGAATGTTATTGCATGCTGCACAGTGTATACTGCGTACTGTGGTTTTATAAAGGAGTATCTGAAATGTTTTGCTTTCACATCATAATACTTTTATTCAGCAAGGATGCACTGATCAAAAGTGACAGTAAAGACATTCATAATGTTATTAATGCTCTTCTTTTGAACTTTCTATTCATCAAAGAATCATGAAAAATAAAATGTATCACAGTTTCCACAAAAATATGAAGCAGCACAACTGTTTTAAACACTGATAATAATCAGAAATGTTTCTTGAACAGCAAATCAGCATATTAGAATGATTTCTGAAGATCATGTGACACTGAAGACTGGAGTAATGATGCTGAAAATTCAGCTGCAAATCACAGAAATAAATTACATTTTAACAGATA